>NC_056729.1:1772264586-1772314586 GCF_019279795.1 Protopterus annectens
ATATGTAAGTTTGGTTTACCATTTTTAAAAATGTTTTTTTCCCGCTACGCCTGCACCACTTCATTAATTGTTATATACCTTTATTTGCATGCTACACTGCTATGCATGGGGTAATTAGCATACATGCGCTGGGAGCTGCGCAGCTCTGGCGTACGCTGGTAGTGCATGTGGAAACAGCTCTTACCTGAATCACTCAGCGGCCATATTTGGCGCTAGATCACCAACGCTACTCTGCGCATGGTGCAAGCTTCATGAATCCCAGGGTTTGTCTTGTAGGCTAGCAACTGTTGGAGTCTGAATGTCTGGGAATAAAGCCTCTATCCTGGCATCCTAAAACCTAGATCTCATTTCACATTATAGGAACATATGAACATAGGGATAACAGTAACTGAAATGATCAGGAGACCATAAGATGCCTAGCCATATACACCTTTAAGGAGGCAAACCTAAATGTTTTTGGCACCCTTGATAATCACTTAATATGCTTACCTCCTAAGTTGGGCAGGGCCTTACATGACTCACCTGGTGTACATTTGTGTCTACCTATCCAGCTGGCTATCATGTGTTTACTGTCCCTTCTTTGTTTGCTACCCCAAATTAATGTTAGTAGTTTTTTAATTTTCTGAAGTAATGTTTTCCTGTAAGATATCAAGTATCTGGAAAAGTAAAGAATACTTTGGCTGCAAAAGTTTAACAATTGCTATTCATTCCATTAATGAAAGCCTCCATTTCCTCCAACTGTGCATACACAGAAACATTCTAATCCCTATTCCTCTTAAATATTTAAGTCAAGTCATCAGGATCCGAATGGAGCATAACTTGTAGGTATTTAGATTACAAAGGGCTTCATAAGAAGGAATGCTTGATTGCAGGCTTGTAGTTCTTCAGCAGGCTGTGTTACTACTAACATTGCTTTGGTACCACCAATGTGCAGCCTGGAGAGCTCGGCAAAATATCCCAACAAGAGGTGGGTCAGCAACAGGTCAGACATCAGATTTTAAGTTATTACTAGGCAATCATTGGCAAACATCACTGCTGGGGGTGGTATTACATTATAGTGTCCATCTGCACAAGTGTACATGTAGTTATTCTGTTGCCAGTAGGAACAAGATATGGGAGACAGGAAACCTTGCTTGGTACTTTTAAACAAATAACTGGGGGAGAAAAGGTTGTGTTTGTTAATACGCTAACATAAGATTCAGCAGTAAGTGTTTCAATGGCTGTAATAAGACACGCATGAAACCCAAACTCTTCCAGAACTCTCCATTCATATGACCACCAAACTGAATCACATATCTTTTCAAAATCATCCATGACTGCTGTTACTGGGTCTGAGCAGTTCTTAAGCATATACATACATATATGTTCTGAGGGTCTGCTAGAAATGAGAGACATCAGCGATTCTGCATGGGCTGAGATGATGGAGCAATATTACATCCAGCAAGGAAGGTTTCCAGTTTCTTAGACAATTAATTTCCTCTTATTTGACAGTCTGTGTACAGTTTTTTCATAAACAGCCTAAACTCTTCATATATAGTACAACTGTCTCTTGTAATTAACTCAAAGTTTTTTGCAGGGTTTAATTTTTCCAAGTGTTTTGGGTTGCTAATACCATGACAGGAATGGTCCCCATTGCAAAGTCAAAGTACGATTAAAGTTTATGAAATTAGTATTGTTTCACTCTTTGAATTTCCCAAAAGTGCTCTTCTCAGCACCTTTATTGTCCCCAGAATTGACTCTTTCTGCACTTCAAAATGAGTTACATGTATCAGTGGCATCTGAATATGACTTTTTTATGAGACCTGTTGCTCCTACTTCTGTTTGAATTGTCTGGGTATCCTTCCACATTGCTCACATTTCTGCCTGCAAATCCTGGTATTTTATGACTTTGTGTCTCTCTCTTCCTGTACATAAGATATGGTAATCACTGGGTGTAGCAATGATTAACGCTAGTTTTGTTTTCTGTCCATATACTACTAATCTGGATTGCTCACATCTGTTTTTGAATTGCTGGTAATGTGTGATCCCATGTGATATAAATGTCTGCATTCTCTGTAATGCTTTCTGGATCATGTTTCCAATGCTTCTCAGCTACTTCAGTACTATGGCATTATTGTTGATATAGTTTTTGGACCGAACATCATGATAAAATACTGTTCTTTCTTGAACACCACTACACACTTAGTTTCTGGTGAAACCCTACACTATTTTACACTATTTAGAAGTTGGGCTAACTAAAGACAGACCTAATGACAGACTCATGTCCCCTATTTTTAGAAAAGCAACATATACTTGTACGTTTTTGTTAAATGCCAACAGGGTTACTGTGGGTAACTTTAATATTAGTCATATAGTTTCAGTGTCATTATTGTTTGTGCTATTATTTGTCAGAAATGTGCTTGTCTCTATATTGGAAAAAACAAAAGGGCTTTTAAGGACAGGATAAGGGAATAGCTAAACCCATTTCTGAATTTTCTGAGCATTATTTTTTATTTTTGGTATAGAAACTTCATGACCTAGCCCATTGGGTGGTGCTGTGGACCTTTTTTAAGAGGTTCATGAATTATTCTGGCAGATACAATAAATGCAGGAGTTAATCCTGGTTTAAATGACATTTCTATTAACTGTTTACTTAAACTAAGGTCCTTAGGGCTTATGTGAGGTTTTATTATTTAAGCTGTACCTTTATTTTAAGGTCTGTAATATTAATGGAATGTTTTTACTTAATGGTTTTTAACTTAGTCTTTTGTTTTGTTTTGTTTTTCCTTGATGTGTCATATGATTAATGATGTCATGCATCTAAAGTGATTTAGTGTGTTGGTTTGTTATTCTGATGAACTTTCACATTTGAAATGAAATCACTTAATTAAGTTAGTATTTTTATCTTGACTTGGCTCGTACTTTTCTTAGATTGCTGTACAGTGTCCCTCCCAGATCGTGCTTTCAGTGGTGTGCTCTGTCTACATTTAGTTTTATACATTTTGAGGGGTTACTGGAATATTGTCGGATTGTTTTTTGTGCTGTGAGATGATCAAAGCCAAGACTGCTACACATTTACCCAACAGCAGATTTATGTGGGTGTACAATATTCATCTGCTGCATCAAGGACAGCTACTTTTCAATGCAGGCTTCACTGAGAAGTTGTGACCTACATTACATAGATTGTTTCTCCTTTGCTGTCTTTCTATTTTATCGAACATACTTTGCAAGTGGTTTATGTCTTTATCACAACTTTGCATCTAAATGAAGAATTCATATTTGTCTTTCAATTAAATACTAATTCTATCTTCTAGAATAGTGCTTTTGACTTCGGATGCTTCTAGTTTTTCCTTGGTTACAATGTTTCAGCTGTAAGATTTGCTTTATTCTCAAACATCTGAGCCATTAACACCATTAATTTATCAGTCTTAGATCCTGGGTCATTTAGCCATAGATGGCCCTCCAGGTTACATGTGTTGTTGTCTGAAGACATGCTATTGCCTTCTATCTGGTAATCCTCCCGCTGTGTTATGTCCCTTCATTTTCTCTCATTTTCCTGGTCCAGCACTTTAAACAATTTAGCTGGTGGGAGGTCTTCTGGGAACAGCTGCTTAATTGATACCTTCCTTGAGCTTGCTTAAGGGTTTCCTTCAACTGACTCAGGATTCTTTGCCATCATGTGGGTTTCATTGTGTGGGGATTAAATCTGGGAGTCAGAGATTTACCCGGCTAGGAGATCATCTATTCCTCACTATTCATCTGCTGCCTCAGTTGTATCCATTTAGCAATACATGGTTCATTGGGAACCTGGAGCAATAATGGTTGTGCAATCCATCTTCAGAGTATTGGAGAGAAGACAATGGTCTCCGTGCCTTATTACCTTAAAATGTGTAGGTTTGTCATTCTGAAAGTAAAACTTTCTGAATGAGGTAAGGGATGCATTTATGATTACAATACTAAAGATACAATGTTGAAAAAAGTCCACTTTCATTGCTAGTAAATCTTTATTGGGGTGTTCTTTTTGCATTCTTTATTGCTTCCATTTGGTCCTGCTTCAGTCGATAGCTTCAAATGACCTTTTTGCCACAAATATTTACAACTACTTACAGGAATCTGAAAGTTTGTTCTTTGTTGATTTATTTTGATTCACATATACTCACCATCTGTGTCTTGGGACTTCACTCATTATTAATGGACTTATATTATGGTGATTAGATCTGCTTTGCTACTTCAGTTTGTAGCCTTACCTCTCTACCTCTTAGTCCAAGAAACCTGTATAAAGCCTAAAATAATGGGTGGACAAAGGGCTAAAAATAGGGACACATTTTAAATATCAGTCTTAAAAAAATAGAAAGTTGTTACAATAAAAGGTTTTGCAATAAAGTACGTTTTCTGAAGGATATGAAATCTGAAACTCAAATATATGTCATTATTTAGTGACTTCAGTCCTCAGTGGTTTGCCAGGAAACCACAAATGTTACAAGGAACAGGCTAAAAATATTAGGCAAAAATATGAATATTCTGTGAAAATCTGGACATTTCAGAGGTGTGTTTGTAGCTCCAGTCAATAGTCCTGGTTAGTATTTGCTATTCAGTAAGGATTACAGTAGCCATTCTTTTTTGAGCTAACTTTTGTAATGGTTTAGCAGTTCTTGATTTGTTTTGTAATGGTTTAGCAGTTCATGATTTGTTTTGTAATGGTTTAGCAGTTCTTGATTTGTTTTGTAATGGTTTAGCAGTTCTTGATTTGTTTTGTAATGGTTTAGCAGTTCTTGATTTGTTTTGTAATGGTTTAGCAGTTATTGGTTTGTTTTGTAATGGTTTAGCAGTTCTTGATTTGTTTTGTAATGGTTTAGCAGTTCTTGGTTTGTTTTGTAATGGTTTAGCAGTTCTTGGTTTGTTTTGTAATGGTGTAGCAGTTCTTGATTTGTTTTGTAATGATTTAGCAGTTCTTGATTTGTTTTGTAATGATTTAGCAGTTCTTGATTTGTTTTATAATGGTTTAGCAGTTCATAATTTGTTTTGTAATGGTTTAACAGTTCATGATTTGTTTTGTAATGGTTTAGCAGTTCTTGATTTGTTTTGCAATGGTTTAGCAGTTCTTGATTTGTTTTGTAATGGTTTAGCAGTTCTTGATTTGTTTTGTAATGATTTAGCAGTTCTTGATTTGTTTTGTAATGGTTTAGCAGTTCATGATTTGTTTTGTAATGGTTTAGCAGTTCTTGGTTTGTTTTGTAATGGTTTAGCAGTTCTTGATTTGTTTTGTAATGGTTTAGCAGTTCTTGATTTGTTTTGTAATGATTTAGCAGTTCTTGATTTGTTTTGTAATGGTTTAGCAGTTCTTGATTTGTTTTGTAATGATTTAGCAGTTCTTGATTTGTTTTGTAATGGTTTAGCAGTTCATGATTTGTTTTGTAATGGTTTAGCAGTTCTTGATTTGTTTTTACTGTCAAGCTGCTTGCTCTGACTTCAGTTGAATTTTAATGCTATTGGATCTTTCACTAAGGCCTTACCCAAATTTGTTGTTTTTCACCATTTATTGTCCTGATTTTTTTCAGTCCTAGTGCCAAAAGTTTTCTTCCCTGTATTATAAAGCAAACCTACTTTGAATTTCCTTTTGATTTACTTTTGACATTAGTCCTGTTGATAGTTTCCCTGCTAACCATTTGTGCATTGTGGAACTATTACACCAATCATTAAATGAAATTAGAAAATTACTATCATTTTATATTTTAGTCTACTTTACTGTTTTAAAAGTTGTTCTATTACAGTTTGATTATATTCAGTGTTATTGAACTTAATTTGAAGACTTCAGGGTAGGGAGTTGGCATAATGGTTAAGGCCTTTACCTTAAAACACAAAATGCAGGGCTTGATTCTTAAGTGGAATAAAATAGCACGAGTGCAGTTCAACTCATACTAAGTTATAAACCTTATTTATTTCCTTTTCACACTTATTTTCTCCATTTCTCTTGCCCTCTCTCTCTCTTTCTCACTGTTGCCTTTAGTTTATGTCTTTCTCTGTCATGTTTCTTCGCCATTGTTTTTACTCGTCATTCATCTTTTTCGGGTCATGTTTTCTTTCTACAATAGATACATACTAATTATTTGAGACCTTTTGTCCTTCACTGGTACCTGCTAATCTCATTGCCACCGGCAAGGGTTTGGGCATTTGTAGGAGGCTTAGGGCCGGAGCTGGTCTCTGTCAACACTGGGACATGTGTAGGTGTGAGCATGGATAAATCCCAGTTGGAGTTGGTAATGGCAATCAGGCAAAGTATGTCATCAAGAATCGTGGTGCAATTCTCTGACTTTTCAACTGGGACAGGTAATAGGGTCATATTCTTCCACACCTCTAGTCAATAGGTTTCAGTGGCAGACCAGTCAGGAACAATGTGGTGGTTTTACAGAACGTGCTTGAGCATGTGTCCTGTTTTTTGTCCCCAAAATCTGTCTCAACATCAACTGTAGGCCCATTCATATGAGTATTGTGCAAACATGGATTTCTGGTTCATATGTCTCTAGACCAGGAAGATCTGGCAGTGGACAGATTTTTGTCATTGGTTGAATTATGTCTTAGCTGGGGCTTTCAGCTCCTTTGAGTATGTTATAGCACAGCTCTTGGCATCTCTTTGTTCACCATCCACCTAATAATGAATGGATGTTCCTTTAGTACCTTATGGACCTTCATGTCTCCTTTGTATTATTGCCATCTCGGTCATGGATTCTTCCTGACATCAGCATTCTTGTATATTGAGCAGGGATTCAAGGTTGCGTAGGTGGAAACCCCTACAACCTGTTTTAGCTGTTCTTTATAATTAGTGACTAGGAGGCACATGGTATGATCACAACTTCATTCACTTCCTGGTTGCTCTCCCTAGGATGGCAGCCACAGACTGGAGTCTGAGGGTCTGTAGGAACCTGAATCACATAACACCTGATTTATTTGTTTCTACTGTTCATCGGCTAATGTAGAAGCCCAGAGCAATGGACATTAATGAGGCTGTGAAGTCACATAGCAAGATATTGCCATCCTCTCTCAATCAGTTAGGTCCAGTTTGTTGTTTCATGTGACCAATGTCATGATTTTGAGCTCCAGGCTGTAAGATGAGTGTGACAATGGTTAGACAAAGAGAGCTTACCCTGTTCAGACATAATTTGGATGAGTGGTTGGGGAACAACAAATTCATCCATGGTTATCATCCGCATGTCTTGTGTATAGTGGTAACAAGAAAATGCCCAAACATACCCTTGTTCTTCCTCCCTCAAGGTTATTCGTATGCAAAATATAAAGACTAAAAATGACATTGAGAGTGTACAATTGGGCTTCTTAAGATCCTACACAGTTAAAGATCCACAATTAAAGTACTTGTGAGGTCAAGTGGAGGAGTTATTTAACTATTAATTTCCTCACAGGCCAATAGCCTACTAAGTATGTATGAACCTATGAGTCTCTGAGATGGCATGCTCTCATCTGCTAGAGGATAACTTGCATAGGATGAACACTGTTTTGTCTACCAGGTTAAGATAACATGAAATGAATCTATATTTCTTTTTGAGGAAATCTTGGTAGTGGAGAACTCTCCAACATCATCCTCCTGATTGGCTTCTGAGGCAGCAATCCATACTGCCTCACCATTTGGAAGTTTTTGTTGGCTGAACAGTATTTGGTCACTGCCAGACAGATCATGGTCAAATGGGGCCCATGGGAATGTACCAGTCCCCCCATAACCATTCTGGTGTTCCATTACTTGTCTTTCTCCACCCTTACCAAACAGCATCTTCATAATATTTTCATAGGAGAACACTAGCCTAACTGCTCTGAAGAGCTATTTTAAGCCTAACCCATACCCTGAGGTTAGAATCAAACCGTGCATCTGTTGTGTATGAAGTGAAGACTTTAACCATTATGCCAAACCCAGCGCATATTTTTTCTTTACATTTGAAATGAAGACAGCAATATGGATTTAATTTTAAAAGTTTAATTTAAATATATTTTGTTGACCAGGTTAGTCCCACTAGACTAGTAATGTTTTTTCAGCGGAGACCCTTGCTGGCATTTATACTACTAGGGAAAATGTGCCAAGGGCATTGAGGAACTCCACCTACTCATCAATGTTGTGACCCATTTTGGAGGAGCACTTCCTGTTACTCTCCCTACTCATCTTTTTTGTGACCCATTTTGGAGGAGCACTACCTGTTACTGTTTCAGGCACAGTGCTGGTCTGGTGAAACAGGGAGGCAGATGGAGAGAGAAGTAGATGATGGAGTTGTGAAGGAAATGAAGGTGAAAGCAAATATCGAGACCAGATAATGCGGATTCTGAAGAAATGTTTCACCGATACCTGTTTGATGTAGATGAGTGAGCAAATGATAATTACAAGCCTCCAGTTGGGAGAGTTGCAGGATGATTTACTTAAAGAAATGGTGGAGCAGAGTTAGGCAGAAAATGAAGGAGATGTTTCTGGGGTGTGCGGGGGCATTATGGAGAAAATAGAAAAGGAGGATGCAGAGATGATCCTGAAGAATAGCGAAGAGATGGAAAAGAAAACATATGCAGAAAAAGTAAAAGAAGGCAAAAGTCGAGCAGCAGAAAAGAATGCAGACGAAAATGAAAAACGGAAGTACGTGGTAAGGATTCAAAGTAAAGAAGACAAAGAAATGGACAGTATGAAGTGTGGGACAAATTAATAACTCCTTTGGGTGTAAATGCACATGATGTAAGAGCATTTATTCTTTTTTAACAAACAGATATTTTGTGGCAATATATTTGAAACTGAGCATTAGCAGACCGGAGTTCCGCTGTGGCCACCCCTAACCGGGAAAAGCCAAAAGACAACAACAACAACATATTTGAAACTGAGAATATGAAAAAAAAAGAAAGACTGTAATCCATGAAATGTTTATGTAATAAAAGCATTTAACAGAGAAACAGAAAAATATTAATATACAGTTTTGAACAGAGGTAAACAGGAAGACTTTGAAAGGACATTTGAAAGCTTTATGTAAAGAAGTACTGGACACTGCAAAAATTTTATGACAAAAGGGTTTATGGACTGGTGGCTGAGATTATAATACTGTGTTAGAAATAGAAAGAGGGGAATAGGAATCTTGTAAAATGTTGAGAAATAATTAAGGTGTTTGACTCACAGACATAAGGTGCAGTGTTTGATTCTCACAGAAGGAGAAAACTCCTGCAAGATAGAACAAAATCCCAAAATAAGAAGGCATCTCAGATTAACATCAGTAAAAAACTGCGCTCCCTCATTAAATCATCCAAGGCCAACTTCGAAAGAAAAATAGCCAATGACTCTAAGGATAACCACAAGGCCTTCTTTAACTATGTCAAGAGTCTAGGGGCAAACTCTCAGATATGCTCTGAGCTAGTGCATAATGGCCATAAATACACTGAACCAACTGACATTGCCAACATCCTGGCTGACAAGTTCAGTGCAAACTTCACCCCTCCCTCTCCACCAAAGGGGCTAGTACCCTACCCAGAAGAATGTGGCGCTTCAGATATTTCATACACACAAGTAAAGACAACCCTTGCAAAGGCCAAAAACACAGCATCAGTGGGACCAGATGCTATCCCAGGTTATGTCTTACACGAGCTTCAAAATGAACTAACCCCCCATCTCAAATCACTATTCAAACTCAGCCTCTCTACAGGCTATGTACCCAAAGAATGGTGTACAGCAACAGTTGTACCACTCCACAAAGGTGGTGCCACAACTGACCCTGGGAACTATCACCCTATAAGCTTGACTAGCTTGGTCTGCAAAGCCATGGAATGCATTATCATGGAGCTCATTAACAGGGACATGGGAAACCTCCAGACACTGGACCCCACCCAGTTTGGCTTTGTTAAAGGCAGATCTTGCCTCCTGAACTTGGTCGACTTCTTCGAAACAGTCACCAAGGCCATAGATGAAGGGAAGGTGGTGCACACAGCATATCTGGACCTCGCTAAGGCGTTTGACACCATCCCACACTCAGGAATCATAGACAAACTCACCAGCTTAAATATTAACCCCTATGTCACGAGATGGGTTGCCAATTGGCTCTCAGACAGAACCCACACGGTAAGAGTGGCAGGCGCCATGTCTGAATCTAAACCAGTCACAAGCAGAGTCCCACAGGGCTCAGTCCTGGGACCCCTCCTGTTCGGTATATATTTCTCTGAAGTACAGGCAAAGGCAGAGGGGCTGTGACTAACCAAGTTCGCAGATGACTGTAAATTGGGTGCAATAATTGACTCTCCAGCTGACACAGACATCCTGCAAAAGGGTCTCACAGAGACAAACACTTGGTGTCAAAGTCACGGCCTCAAGCTAAATGCCAAAAAATGCATAGTAATCCCATTTGGGAAAAACAAAGTACCTACAAACTACCACATAGATGGGAATCCACTAAGGACAGAAGAAGTAATTAGGGACCTGGGTACCCAAGTAGATAGCATGCTCTCCTTTGATAACCACATAGCCAAAATGGTCAGGAAATCCTTCTATGTGGCACACCTGATCACAAAGGGTTTCTCATCCAGATCCAAGGAGGTGATTGTGCCCCTTTACTCCTCACTCATTAGGCCCATAATAGAGTACAATGCCCCATTTGGGATGTACCTCACTAGACATCTGAACAACTAGAAAGACCACAGAAGTACCTCACTAAGAGGATTAAGGGCCTTAAACAATTACCCTATGAAGCACGACTAAAAAAACTCCAGCTCTTCTCAGTCGCTTACCGTCTTCTCAGAGGTGACCTATGTCTGACCTATAGGGACATGTCAAACCCTGAACTAATGGACACGCTTCACCTCAAAAAAACGAGATCCCTCATAATAATTCGTTCTAGCGACTTGAACCTATGTACAACAATAAACAGGACATGCTGGAGGGATAGATTCCTGTCCCAGCGACTTCCCTCACTCTGGAATAGAATCCCAATCCATATTCGACAGAGCTCCTCTCCGACCCTTTTCAAGAGAAATCTTGATGAGTGGATGGGTAATCGTAAATTCTACCTTGGGATCACTTCAGGACCCCTGTTGACAGAGGCCCAGGTTACTAATCTAATGGGGAGGCGAAAGCCATCACTCTGTGGCTAGGCTTATAAATGCCCATGGGCAGATAGCCTAGTACTTACCTATGAACCTATGAACATTTGGGAAGGAAATTGGTTAGGCTTAGAATGGCCTATTAGGAAAGCTAGTCTAGTAATTAGCTATAAACGTATTAAACCATAACTCAAGGAAAGGGGAATGACATTTTTAGAGTGCTATCTGTGGGTGTGAATTAATAATATAGTAAGAAGAACGGGGATTCTGGGCTGGTGTAATACATGCAATGTTGATGTAATTATATTAGAAGACACAACACTTTTAACAAATGAAGAAAGATTACAATCAGAGAAACTATGGGGAAGAAAGATAATATGGAATTTGGGAAATGAAAGATGTTCTGGAATAGCTGTATTATATACAAATACAGTGAAGATATTAGATGCAACTTTAGCAAAGATGGGAAGATTAAAGACTGTAGAGATAAAATGAAAAGAAAAAGTATATATAATTTTATAACATTATATGCTTATACTATCTTTAAAGTAAGGGAATGATTATTTCATCAGATTTTAGACAGCAGGCCCTCCACAGAGCTAACCAATTACCGCCCCTTAGCTATTCTCTCTCCACTCTTCAAAATACTAGAAAGATGCATCCATTCTCAGGTCTCAGATCACCTCCTCACTAACAACCTCCTCTCCAATACCCAACACGGCTTCCGACCAAACCATAGCACCACCACTGCCTTACTCTCTTTTACTAACACTATCCTACAATACAAAAATGCTGGTCACCTCTTCTCAGCTACTTTCCTAGATCTCTAAAGCTTTCGACATGGTACCTCACAAACAACTCATTTCTCTTCTCAATGACCTATTCTTCTCTCAGTCACTCACCAACTGGTTCCAAAGCTAACTGTCTGACCATCAACAATCCATTGTATGGCAGTACAACCTATCCCCCAAACTACCTGTCACCATAGGGGTTCCCCAAGGGTCCATCCTTGGACCCCTACTCTTCTCTATCTTCACCAACAGTCTAGCCTCTGCCACAGCTCTTGGCACACTCATACAATACGCAGATGACTTTACCATCATCTGCTCAGCCACTCCCTTCCTGAACTGCAAAAAGTCACACAAGATGCCTTTTCTTCTGTCAAAACTTAGTTATCCAATTCCCAATTAATACTCAACCCAAACAAAACTAAATTACTAATTTTCCAACCCACCAAATGCACCCAAAACCTCTCACACTTTAACTTCACAGCAAAAGACAACACCACTATCCATCCTACTGAACACACCAAATTGCTAGGAGTGGAAATAGACAATAAATTGAACTTTGACATTCACATATCCATGAACATAAAAAAGTCCACAAAAAATTAAGAGCATTATATAGAAATCAGCAACTACTTATCAGAGCTGCAAAGATTTCAGTAGCAAATTCTCACCTTATCTCCACCCTACTTTAGCCTCTCCAATATATACAAACCTAAGACAATGTGATCTAAATAAGCTTGAAAACTGCTACAACAAAATTGCCAAGTTTGCCACAGGGACATCCTACCGTACTCACTACTGTCTCTCACTAGCAGAACTGGGCTGGTTAGAGCTCCCTCACCTCCTTCAATGGTACCAACTGGCACTCACCTACAAACTAGTAAACCATCCACTAAAAGTACCATCCCTTCAGAATCTACTCCAACCCTATCTTACCACCAGATCTCTAAGATCCAGCAACAAAAACCTCCTACTGGTCACAAGAGCCAAAAACTCTGCTGGAGAAGCATTATTCTTCTGCACTATAGCCAAACTCTGGAACTCCCTCCCACCCTCAATTACCTCTGCAACATCATGCACCCACTTCGAATCTTTACTAAAAGCACACCTCCTTACTTGCAGAAAATGCCCTTGCAACTGCCGCTCAATGAGCATCCACTCCAACCACGTACTACCTTTCTCTGCATCCCACTAACTACCTGATAATAGCAACCTCGTTTTCTTTTTAACCTAGTCTACTTACTATACAATAATATCTTCTTATTGCAACAATTTAATTGTCTGTTATGTACCTCACAAACAACTTGCTTCAGTTTCCAATCTATAAATTTGTTCTACTTCTGCAACTATGTTTAACATCTGTCAATATTACTTAAAATGTCAATTCTTGCGCTACGGCTGTTCTACAACTTTGTTAATTTTGTATTATGATCTACAGCTGTAACACTGTCTATAATTTTATATGATATTTCTTTAATTGTGTAATGTCTTAAACATTTGAGTGGGGAGCTTTTCTCCCCGGGCCTCCGCTGAAAACAGACCTGTGTCCAGTCGGACTCTCCCAGTCAACAAATGTAAATAAAAATAAATAAATAAAATAAATGTAGTGATAAATATGAATGTTATAATAACAGGAGAATTTAATTGTGATTTAAGAGCCAAGCATAAAAAGAAAAGAAAATATATAAGAACATTTTAAAAGTTAAAAAATTTGGTTAGTTAAAACTTTGGGAGAAAAATTCATACCCCTTACACAAATGGTATGCACAGAACTGAAATAGATTATTTTATAGGATCAAAAGGTTTAGTTATAGGAGAAGGGGAGGTAGTTGAAACAGGATTGTTTGATTATCTTGCAATTTGGCTGGAGATAAAGAAAAGAAGGACTATACAAAAATAGACAATGGAATAAAAAAGGATTAACGAGAAAGTATGGAATGAAGCAGGAAAGAGATTAGTAATGCAGTTATGGAAAGATCATATTACTACGAGAACATTTTATAAACATTGGTTTGAATGGTGGATGATATTTAAGGAAAACATGTTAAAAAATGTATTTTACAGTAGCAATATCATGTGAGAAAAGTAGAGAATGAAAAATATAAAAGAACTTATAGCCATGCATGGGAAGATTTAGAACCGAATGATAGAAAAGACTTCAACAAAGAAAAAGAATTATAAAAAAAAAATCAAGAAAAAATACAAGAATAGTTATATAAGCAAATATATTTTTTTACAAGGAAAAAGGGAAGTATTGAGTTACTTAAGCAGATTAGTAAAGGAAGATTGTAGTGTAATGAGAGAAATAAAAAATGTAAAAGGAGAAACAGAATAAACTCAGGAAAAGATTGTGAGTAGTGTAGTACAATATGTACAAGAAATATTTAAAAAAAATAGAAGGTAGTGAAAAACATGGAAAGTGGAAAAGTTAACAGAAAAAGAGAATACAGAGATGGAAAAGGAGATTTCTTTAAATGAACTGATGAAGTATTAGGCCAGGATAATATAGATTTGCTTGCAGGCCCAAATGGAATAGGATGTGAAATGTATAACAATTTAAGGGATTAGAAAAAAAATATTTTTTTAAGATTTTGAATGAAAGGTTAAATGAAGGTTTTATGTGTAAATAATTATGTAGTGGGATACTTAGATTCATGTGGAAGAAGGAAGACAAAACAGAATTAAAATGGAGACCAACAGTATTGAATAATAATGATTATAAGATTTGTATGAAATAATACAAAAACTATCTGAAAATAAATGTAAAATATTATGGAAGATAGCATATATAGTATAGGTTCATAGGTTCATAGGTAGGTACTAGGCTATTGATCCTAGGGCCTATATAAGCCTAGACAAAAAGGTACCCTGGCTTTCACTACCCAAGAAAATTATTTTCCTGTGCCCCTGTCAAGCAGAGCCACAGAGGTGATTCCCCGGGGTAAATTTCCTATCTCCCATCCAGTCATCAAGATTTTTCTTCAAGAGTGCTAATGAGGAGCTTTGTTTGATATAGATAGGTACTTTGATCCAGAGTATGGGAAGACTCTGGGACAGGAATCTATCCCTGCAGCATGTTCTGTTTATTGTGGTGACAAGGTTTAGGGCCCTAGTGCATGTAGCTTGAAGGGATTGGGATTTCTTTAAGTGGACCATGTCCAACAGCTCTGGGTTTGACATAGTTTTGTATGTTAGGCAGAGATTGCCTCTGAGTAGGCAATATGCAATGGAGTAAAGCTGGAGTTTTTTGAGATGGTCTGCATAGGGCATCTGTTTGAGACTGGTAATCCTCTTTGTGAGGTATTTCTGCAGACTTTCCACTTTTTGTAGATGTCTTGTGAGGTACATACCAAAAGGGGCGTTGTACTCTATAATGGGTCTAATAAGTGACGAGTAGAGGGGAACAATGACCTCTTTTTTCCTGGATGAGAAACCTTTTATGATGAGGTGTGCCATGTAGAAGAATTTCCTGACTACTGTGGTGATGTGATTATCAAAGGAGAAACTACTGTCCACCTGTGTCCTAAGGTCTCATCACACTTTCAGTGTTAAGTAGACTACTGCCTATGTGGTAGTTCATGGGTACAGAGTTTTTACCAAAAGGGATGACAATGCACTTTTTGGCATTGAGCTTGAGGCCATGGCTTTGACACCAAGCATCTGTCTCAGTGAGGCCGTTTGTAGGGGGAAGGGTTGTGGAGAATTATTAATGATAGTTTGAGAAATTGTGGATTATATTATGAACAGAAAATAAAAGTGAAAATCATGATTGGAGACCTTAATAAGGCATTTGACATAACTAGACGTGAACTCTGATGGGTATTAATGAAAGAATATAATAAGTGAGAATGTTAGGAGATTATGTATGTCAGCGTACGGTAATAATAAAGTAAAAATACTTGTAAATGGCTGGTTAAGCCAAGAGGTACATATGAAGTGTGTTGTAAGACATGGATGCCCAATTAGTTGCATATTCTTTGCATTAGTTATGAATGTGATAGTATGTGAAATAAATTACAAAATGAAGGAGTCAGGGTATATAACACCTAAAGGGCTAAGAATTCCAGGTCTGTTAACATATGCAGATTATATTATAATAAGTGCAAAAGAAAATGGGTAAAATAAGTAATGATTTGCATAATTGATTATCTAGAGAAGATATAGATGTCTTGAAATAAAGAGAAAAGTAAAGGGTTAGGTGATGCAGTAAAGATCAAGGGCATATATTTTACAATGAATGAAATGTCTGTTAGGTATAACATTTGGGAATAAAGATCTAAGTAGAATTCAATGGGAAGAAACAACAGAAGGAATAAAGCAATCCATTGTCTGGATAAATATAAATTATAATTTAGAAAAATAGATTTTTTGATAAATTCAGTACTGATGGTAAAAATTGCATACTTAGCAAGTGTATTTATGTTGCCAGCAGTATTTGGAAATGAATTACTGCAGATGCTTTTATCATTTATATGAGGTTCTAGATTAAACCCAGCAAAAAGAGGAGTTTTGCATTTAAATGGAGATGAAGGAGGCTTATAGTTAATTAACACAGTGGTATACACTGCTTCATTACATTTGTATAAATTGTTAAAGTGGATAAATGAAATATATGAGAGGTTAGTAGTAAAACTATATAAATATAAGTATGATAACTTTGGGGCATGGAAAAAAGAGTGTAAAAATGAGGAACTAATATATTACCAAGAAAAATATTTTTGTGGAAAATAAAAATTGATGTTATAGAAAAGCATGGTATAAGAATGTAATGATAAAACACTACTATGTAAAACCATGGGAAAATCTAACAGATGAAAAAAAATAAAGTTATAAAAATAAGAAGCAAATGGTATAAACAGAAAGTAGAATGTCAAAAATTTGTGTGGGATAGGAAATAGATAACTTGCCAGTAAAAAGAAAAGTGAAATAACGTGTTCACATTGCAAAAAAGAAGAATAAACCATGGAACACGTGTTTTTGAAATGTAAAAGAGTAAAATAAAATGGGAAAAACTATGTAAAGAAGATATTTTTGAAGATGTAAAATAAGTGGATAAAATAAACATAGATTTGATTAAATATGGATATTATAAGAAGAGAAGTAAAGAATATGTTAAAAGAAGAGTTCAAAAGTTATTTTATGTTATATGGGTTATATGGAATGAAAAAAATAAATTTATGTTTAATGGTAAATGAATTTTAGTAACAATATTAAGTAAAATCAGATGGTGGTTATGGAAAAAGGAGTGGGGGCTCTAATAAGGGATGGACGTTTAGTATGATTGTAAAGGAAATTCTGAATATGTGCAAACATTTTTGCATATTTACATATTTGTACATATGTAAATATTTGTAAATATGTAAATATTTTGTAAATAAGAGTTATTTTGTTTATAAGGACCCCCTACTCATTTTGACAGTGTAAGTGGATGCAAAACATCTCACATCACATAACATTAACACAGATACATGAGGCCACAGTTTAATATCTTTTCCAAATGATAATACACTCATGAATGCAACAACCCCCTGCACTCCAGAATGCACCTGAATGACCTCTGGACAAGACTGTTGTCCAACCACCCTTATAACATCTCATCTGGATGTCTTGGGTCTGGTCTTCTACCAGATTGCAACTCTGTTCTTTGATAATGGAATTTTTACATCTAACTTAAAGGAGGCAATTCTTTACAAAGCATGGTTGGATACGTTTCTTAGGTTCATAGGTGTATACTAGGCTAACGATGACCAAGGCCCTTATAAGCCTAGTCTTGCAATCCAAAAGTGTCCCACAAATTATATTTATATACATGGTAATTAACTGACTGCCTTAAAAAATAAAAAATGAACAAGCACAGGAATCTGTCTAGTTCTAACCTCACCACCTCTGTCCATCAAAACACAGGAGCCAGACCGGGTCTATATTATATTCGCGAAAGCTGACAATATTGAAGCTGATATTGTTGACACGAGAATAGCAAAAGCGCACAACATTGAGCGTGTAAATGGAAATCTCCGTAAGGGGAGAGTTCCATTTACTGCACTGTAGTGCAGTCTCTGAGTTGGTATATTTAAGTAGCAGGGGTTGTGGGGGGCTTGCCCCCTGCTTAAACCTGTTAGGGTACTTTTTTTTTTTTTTTATAAGTTCGATGTTTGAAGACATCGACCATATGGTGTCGACCATATGGTGTTCGATGCTTTCAACCGTTGATCTTATAATATAGACCTGCCAGACCGGGGTGAATTTCTGATTACCCATCGAGTGGTCCAAGTTGTGCTTAACGGATGATGACCTCGATAATTGCATGCCTATCCTGATCCTCCCATTCAATTCCAAGTTGTGCTTAATGGATGATGACCTTGATAACTGCATGCCTATCCTGATCCTCCCATTCAATTCCAAGTTGTGCTTAACAGATGATGACCTCGATAACTGCACACTTATCCTGATCCTCCCATTCAATTCCAAGTTGTGCTTAACAGATGATGACCTTGATAACTGCACACCTATCCTGATCCTCCCGTTCAATTCCAAGTTGTGCTTAATGGATGATGACCTTGATAACGGCACACCTATTCTGATCCTCCCGTTCAATTCCAAGTTGTGCTTAACGGATGATGATCTCAATAACTGCACGCCTATCCTGATCCTCCTGTTCAATTCCAAGTTGTGCTTAATGGATGATGACCTCGATAACTCCACACCTACCCTGATCCTCCCGTTCAATGGAAAGGTACTTAAGAAGGGTTTTGCAAATTTGACCACCATTTTTAGTGCCAGTAGAATCTATGAGCCTGTAGGATTTGTGATTTAAGCACGTAGTGCTCTGTTTCAATTATCAGGTTTTTTAGGTTTGTCCCATGTCTGCTATCAAGTTTCTCCCCAATCAAATTTATCTGCAGTCCATTGGGAATTCTTGCTCAGGAGTGTAAAGGTAGCTGTCAGGGAGGGGGAAGGTCACCTTTCAGTCAGTCTAAAGGGTATCTCGTGTCCTTGCTGGAATTATGAATATGAAGACTTTTGCACATCGCTTAACTCAATTCCTGGATGGAATGATTTGCTATCTGCATTACTGGGGGCCCAAATGCCCTAGTTTTGCTAGCAGATACTCCTATGTACTTAGTATGAAGGCTACCCGGAAACAGTTGCTTTATAAACTGAAAGTTCACTCAAGGATTTGTATTTGCAGTGACCTCCCACCAAGAGAAAGCAGCAGTGTATATCCTACTCTGCCACACCTTCCTCCCTGGATATGTATGTATTCCCTCCCTAATCAGTTCCATCAAACACCTGAGACTGTGGTCAAACTTTGACCTCCTGAGCTGAAGTCAGGGCTTTATACCTCTATATCACAATTACTTCAGGGTTTCATCTCTCTTTATTATTGGAGCTGGCCTTTAAGTGCTATAATGTAAAATAGGCTAAAGCACGTTTTATTTTTTATATTCACATCTGTAAATATTGTGTCAGTGGCTCTATCGAGCACCCCAAATCTCCAATAATGTGCACATAGCTTTATTGTCTGTGGCTGTTAATGCAGTGCTTCAAAAGTATCTTCAGACAAAATTATATTGTCTGCTTCTGCTTTGTTTAAATTTATTTTGCTTAGTAATTTTCATAATTTATTCAACTTTTGTGGAAAAATATTAATATTTACATGAAAACAATTTATTTGGATATGATATTCTCATGGAAAACTTCTTATGCTTGTAAATAAATCAGCATAGTCATGAAGGTTCCTGTTGTGATGCTGCTGCTGTGTGTCTCAGATGTCTTTCTGATTGTGAGTGGCACAGTGGCATAGATAAAGCCTGACTATGATGCAGGTGACCCAGGATTGAGTAGTGGCGCAGGTGTCTGAATCACTGTCAGACAGGATGAGTGAGCCTCTGGTGTGTGAATGGCTATCAGAGAGGATGAGTGAGCCTACCCTGTGAGGGGAGTATGGAGGGGCTTGTGTGTGTGGCAGACATCATATTTAGCCCTCCTTGCAGGAGGCCAAAAAAAACACTGTAAACTGCTTTCTGAGGGTTAGTGGAGAGGCTTGCAGACATCAACCCTTTTTGGATGTGAGATGACATTTGGAGAAGTCTGTCCATTGCATTTTCTGTCCACGGGTTATTACTTTGGTATGAGCACAGGGAATAGGAATTAAAGCAAAAACCCTCCTACTGCAGTAATACAATGCTGCCATAGCACACCTTCATCTCCTCACTGGCCCTGTGTGTGGGGTGAAGTAAGTACAGCCTATGACCACAAGAGTAGATGTCATGCCATTGCAGGCTCACCACTAGTAATTGTGGGTGATAAGGTGGCACTGCATGACTTCAAGAAGCTTCACTCATCAGGCATATACAAATTGAAGGCAGAAGAGTGGTGGTTTCCACTGGTGTGATGATGGTCATGTTGGGTAGAGCCATAGTATCTCATGGTACATACAAGAACTGAAAACAGTCTGTCCAAGAGCCACAGCAGCTGGGTTTGCTCCTTGTCCCTGTAATTTATGACTTTGTTTAGGAATTTCATGCCCTTATATATGTCCTCATGTATGCCACACAGAATGGAGTCCATGCACATCCATTGATTTATGCTCAGTGTGACACCTCTGTTGGGCTACAGTGGAAATTATGGCACTGGCATCCACTAGTATGACATTCCCTAATACTGTCTTCATGGTCTCCAATGGTACCACTTCCCAGTTCTGTTGCATGACCATGTGAAGACTGTGCACCATTTGTTGGGCTGCCAGGAAAGACCTGTCCATCCATGCACAGCAGAGAGGTAGGGGTGGGTTCCAGAGCCAACACAAGTGTGTCAGTGGATGTAGGTGGAGGGTTTCCTTTCACATAACCATCATAAACAGCAGTACTTTGCTATCTGACAATGCCATGCGTAGGCTGCCATCATTGTGAGGTATCTCTACTACACTGACATCAGGCATGTCCACTTCTGTTTTGTCTAACACCATACGATTATTGCACCTGTGAATGCAGCTAGAGAAACACCCATGATGTTGATGATCTTGTGGCAGACCTGTGGTCTGCATTTGTTGTTGCCCCCAACAGCAGTGATCATCACGAGGTCCTACCACATACTCCCAGGAGGCCCTGTCAGCCTTGTCTGAATTAAGAATGTGCATGCAGAGCCTACAATAACAGCTCTGTCTCTGCCACTCTGCATATTTCAAGCCATTGCTGTAGTGTTTGTGCCATGTTCATGGAAATATGCACCTGTGGTTAATGTCTGGCAGAAATATTTCACACAGCAGCTGTAACAGTCCATCTACCATGCTTCAGCAGTTGTATCCTTGTTACAGCTGTGTTATCACTTGTCACATCCTCACAGCCATCCAGCTGGAACAGCTCAAAGACAGATTGTGTTGTAACATGTGGCCTGTAATCCATCTGTATGGATCAGTTCCCCTCAAGCAACACCAGTGTGTGCCAAAGCAATCACATCTGCAGTTTGACCCATTTAGCAGGTGTTTCTGATCTACCCCCCTCCCTTTCCTGTACATATCTGCTGAACTGCTGTAGCAGGAGGTGTACTATCCAACACATCCATCCGTCTGTGTTATCACACGGCATAGCTACTCCAGTAATTCCTCTCTATCTGTAGTCCATTTGATGGGTTGAGGGTGGCCGGAAGTGCGCCCTGTCTGATCTTAGTCCCCTTTTCCACCCCTGTGTTGTCAGTCCAACTGTCTAGAGGTTGTTGGTCAGCAACACCCCAACCCAATGATGATATGTGTCCCCTTACCACAGCTGCTGTGGTACAGGTGTACATTATGTTCCCTTACCACAGCTACTGTGGTGTAGGTGTGTACTATGCTCCCTTACCATAACTGCTGTGGTACAGGTTTGTACTATATTCCCTTACCACAGGTGCTGTGGTACAAGTTTGTACTATGTTCCCTTACCACAGCTGCTGTGGTACAGGTTTGTTCTTTGTTCCCTTTCACAGCTGCCATGGTATAGGTTTGTACTGTTCCCTTACCACAGCTGCTGTGGTACATGTTTGTACTATGTTCCCTTACCACAGCTGCTGTGGTACATGTTTGTACTACGTTCCCTTACCACAGCTGCTGTGGTACAGGTGTGTACTATGTTCTTTTACTACAGTTGCCATGGTACATGTTTGTACTATGTTCTCTTACCACAGCTGTCATGGTACATGTTTGTACTATGTTCCCTTACCACAGCTGCTGTGGTACATGTTTGTACTATGTTCCCTTACCACAGCTGCTGTGGTACAGGTTTGTACTATGTTTCCTTACCACAGCTGCTGTGGTAGAGGTTTGGTGCAGGTGTGCACTATGTTCCCTTAAAACAGCTGTTTTGGTACAGGTGTGTACTCCGTTCCCTTACCACAGCTGCTGTGGTAATATGTTTGTACTATGTCCCCTTATCACAGCTGCTGTGGTACAGGTGTGCACTATGTTCCCTTACCACAGCTACTGTGGTAATAGGTTTGTACTATGGCCCCTTACCACAGCTGCTGTGGTACAGGTGTGCACTATGTTCCCTTAAAACAGCTGTTGTGGTATAGGTGTGTACTCCGTTCTCTTACCACAGCTGCTGTGGTAATAGGTTTGTACTATGTCCCCTTACCACAGCTGCTGTGGTACAGGTGTGCACTATGTTCCCTTACCACAGCTGCTGTGGTAATAGGTTTGTACTATGTCCCCTTACCACAGCTGCTGTGGTACCGGTGTGCACTATGTTCCCTTCAAACAGCTGTTGTGGTACAGGTGTGTACTCCATTCCCTTACCACAACTGCTGTGGTAATAGGTTTGTACTATGTCCCCTTACCACAGCTGCTGTGGTACAGGTGTGCACTATGTTCCCTTCAAACAACTGTTGTGGTACAGGTGTGTACTCCGTTCACTTATCACAGCTGCTGTGGTAATAGGTTTGTACTGTATTCCCTTACCACAGCTGCGGTGGTACAGGTGTGTTCTATGTTCCCTTGCCACAGCTGCTGTGGTACAGATTTATACTTTGCTCCATTTGCAGAGCTGCTATGGCACAGGTGTGTACTATGTATAACAAGTATATTATTTGTTTTAATATATCCTCAGTCTGTTATTGCAGCATTGATAGCACCATAAGGATTGCAATAGCAACCAGCATTTGTAGTACTATTACAGGCCTCATAACTTAGTAGCTATGCTTATAAAATAATTTCACATAAATGTTTCTGTCCCTCCTGTTTTTCTACCCACGTTCCTGGTCTTCTCTCAAATTCAGGCTCATAAAATAACTAGCTGAATCCTTCCTTTTCATGTAGCTGTGCTGAATTCTGTGTATTTCTAGTGTGCCATGATGTAAATGAACATTTTGGGACTGGTCTTTTTATACTGGTGAGTATAAATGTGAATGTAATTGATATATGTTTCATGGATCTCAATAGACCACCTACTTGTTTCCTAATACAGGTGGAGAGCTGTTTTAGATGAAAGGTGAAATTTAAGATCACATTCTGCCAGTATTCCTTAATCATTATATTATATATTATATATTTATATTATGTATTGTCCAGCTCTTTTAAATGTAAAGTTATTTGGTGTACTTCTCTACGAACATAATTTTATGAAATGGCATCATGCCCAAATTATTGATGCTGGAGCTCATGTTGTAACACCTTAATTACTTGTGATTGGTATCATGGTGTGATGGTGGTGTGGTGGGGGTTGTGATGGGAGGTGTAGTACCCCAGCAGATTATCTTTGCTATTTTAATATTATCTGAATAGCTGCAGACCAAACATGATTAATAGAGTTAGAACAAAAAGAGCACCACATGTGACTTTGGGGGCACGCTTAGTTAGTACTAGTTAACATTTGTTACCCCGTGTCTGTCCAGTCCACACCAAAGAGACATACTCTAATCCAGTTAACAATATAGTGTAGCTACTCACACCTAACTCAATTTGTTTTTAGTATTCCAGGGCATATGTTGTTGATTGTTTTACTTAAGTCCATGTAAACTACATTGATCTGACATCTATGGTCTATAAATTAGCATTCTGCATAATATGCCATTCAATTAAGTCAAGTATACAATCACAACAGAAATAATACCCGCTCAAAGTCCAGAGGGATTTTTACAGTCTAGCTATATTTTCACTGTTAGTGTTAGCCATACATGCAATCATCAGTTTCTTGCAGGAAATCATTCTTATTTTGCTATTTAATCTAACCCAGATGTTTCTGGATGTTTCATCAATATGCCTAACACAGTAAGTGATCTTTTACCTGAGAAGGTAGTAGCTCCATTTTCTACTTCCAAAGTGTTTACTTCCTTCAATATTTTAAACACACACACACACACACACACACACACACACACACACACACACACACACACACACACACACACGTGCACACACACACACACACACACACACACACACACACACTCACACTAATCAATACCATGTTTTATAGATTTGAGCTTAAACGACTGATTGTTTATCAATTGATGAGATTATTGACATTTTCTGCTTTTCTAATGTCTTTATTACAGTATATTCTCTGTAGGCAGCCATTGCAATTGGGCCTTTTCACTGTCCATTCTGTGAAAACAAAACTTTTCCCTCACCCACATTTGTACAGTGTGCTCATTTCAGTTTTCACCAGCTGCAGTTTATATATCACTTTGAAAAACAATTATATTTTACATCCTGCATACGAATTATGTCACTTTCTCCCCAAGAAGAAAATACTTTGAAAACAGCTATTTCTCTAATAGGTAGAAACCAAACTAACTGCTTTTAGGATGCAGGAGTCCAATCCACACTCCTGTTCTTTTCTTGGTTTTGTTAGTGTTCTAAATGGACCGAGGTTACTTATTCCCCTACTCAACCCGACATTTTTTAAACTTCCAGTGCACTAGGGCCCAGTCAGTTGCGGTATGTATTTACACTGCTATTTGTATGTAAACTACTATTAGTACCTCTGTCTGCATTTATCTGTCAGCTCAATTTATTTGTTAAAAGAGGATTGATGCTATATCTTTGTTGCTAGTGTATGAATACTTATAAGGGATCTGTACTGGATATTTGCGTTTTCATTTCCTTGTATAGCTGCACAAACGTGATCATACATGGAATATGCTATGCTATACTTCTAACTCTCTGTGTTATAAGCTAATTATTTAACCTCAGTAAAACGCTAGCTAGTGCTGTATATCTACAGTGCTCAAATGACTGGTACAAATGTGGAAAAGATGTCTGATGGTTATCTAAACTGTTTACGATGGGTTAACTGCTAGTATGATTATGGCATGTTTAACTGGCAAACTTCTGCTAAAGAAGATAAGTTCTAACCACTATATCCCATTTTTAGGTGCTCTACCCCGAGTCCCTTTGAAAGGCTTGCAACCCTCAAAGGACATCTCCCAAATAGCAACCAAGCATGGAAGGCTTTCACATCCTGCCCCACTATTTTAAATGAATGATAAGGTTAATATCCTCATAATTAGTCTACTTGTATTCTGTGAACTTAACTAACTGGGTCCAAAAGCACTGGCAACAGTCCCCTGAGCTCCCATATTACCATTAAACTCCTCTAAAATTGGGCTTACAAACAGTCGCTAGTGAAATATCTTCCTGCAGCCAATTACATTATATTCTACCACCACCAAACTGGTATATTAACCTAGCTGGGTACCCCCAAACAACAGAACATTTTACTTTCAGTAAATAGAAATAGTGCCTTTTACATTCAGTAAATTAATAAACGAAAAGCAAAACGGCTTACAGGTAAAACCCAGTATATAAAAAAGAGAAATATATGAGAGAAAACACTATACCGGGTACCACACAATAACGTCTTTATTTAAACAAAGTAAAAAGGAGAGGTGAGCGCTTTCACAACCTTCGTTGCTTCATCAGACAAAGAATTAACTGTTCAACTGCTTGTTTTATATCACTCTCAGTCAAAACTTTTTTTTCCAATTAGTGACATCATACAACTTTTGAAAATTTAAAGGCATATATGACAAGAATGTTGTAAAATATGCATATGAATATAAAATATATATACAAAAATGTAAAGTATGTTCATATTTATGCATATCTAATTTAAAACAGTTAAATAATCTCATTAAAAATGCATATATATAAAAATGCATATAAATAAAAATGCATAGTATATTCATATTTATGCATATCTAATTTAAAACAATTAAATAATCTCATAAAAATGCATATATATAACATATATATAAAGAATGCATAATACAAAATATATAATAAAAGAAATATATATATATATATATATATTTATTTTATGCAAGAAAATTAATTGTGTTGAAGGCGTCTAGCTTTAAGAAATGGAACCAGTGATGTACAACCATTTAAGCCTGGATATCTATCAGCATTGAGCTTGATAATCCATCTTTGTTCTCGGCTCTCTGTAAAATTTTCTATATCTCCTCCTCACATTTCTATGTATATGTTGTAAAACAAAGAACTTGAAAGAGTGTGAAGGGTCAGTGTTTAAAACATGTTGAGCAAGCGCACTAGTAGTTTTGTTATTTCTGATGTCTCTTATGTGTTCCAATATTCTATCCTTTAAGTTTCTATTTGTTTTTCCTATATAGAAGGCATGACATATTTGGCAGAAACAAAATAAATAACATCTGTGGTTTTACAGTCTGCATATGAATGTGAGTATAGTGTAAAATTTCTAACAGGATGAATATATGGTGTAGTACTATGAATATGTGTACAAGCAGTACAAGACCTACAAGGAAAAGTACCTTTGCGTCTGGAATTATAGGTAGTTTTTTTGACGTCTTTATTACACAATTGTTGTTTTAATGTTAGATTATTTCTGAAACTGAAACTAGGTGCATTACCAATGAAAGAATGTAAACAAGGAATCTCATGTAAAATGTGCCAATGTTGTTTAATAATATTAGTATACTGATTAACATTACTAGCATACTGAAAAACCGCTCTAATGCTATTATTTTGTGTATTATTTCTCAAAGTACTGCTATCTGACGTAATAGAATTAGAAGATTGAAAGTACGCTTTACATTTAGAGTCCCTGAGTGTCCAAGCATCAGAAATAGTTCTATCTATTTCATCCATATGATATCCTCTTCTTAAAAAATCAGTTTTCAATTTATTCAGAGCTAGTACTGCATCATTATCATTGTTGTGTAATCTTAATGTTCTGTATACCTGCCCCTTGAGCACATTTCTTGGAATGTGTCTAGGATGCATACTGGTTTTGTGCAATTATGTATTTTTCTTCGTGGGTTTGTGAAAAATTTTGCTAGTATAGATAGATAGACAGATAGATAGATAGATAGATAGATAGATAGATAGATAGATAGATAGATAGATAGATACCTAGTGTCTCCGATGGCATTCTTAAATTAAGCATTTTTATTCAGCACTACAGATCTGAATGCGTCTGTTAAATAAGCCCTTTACGATGTTGTTACAGACGTCACAACAAGCTCTCGTCTGACTTTCTACCAGTTAATTCAATAATAATGAAGCACAAACTACTGTAAGCTGTCAATAGTACAGAAAGCTTACATTACATATCATTTCTGCACATATATACACAAGACCACATAAGTCCTGTGCAGACCAAGCTGACTTTCACAAAACATTTACTCTTTTCTGCTGCATTTAGATGCCCTGCACATCGTATGTCTTCATTCTCATCAGATTACTACAACTGGACATACACATAAAGGGCAAATTATTCTATAAAGGACAAATTATTATTTCAGGGATAAAAACCCAAAAGGGGACCAGGGTAACTCTCTGTCACCATTGCTCTTTTGCCTTTACCTTAACTCATTAAGCTGTCTTGTTACCAGCTTAGGCCATGGCTATAATTTGGTTCCTCCTCATCTTCTCTTTGTCAATGATTTAAAACTGTACAGCTCATCAGATGAGGAATTGAACGTACAACTACAAGTAGTCAAACTTTTTCAGATGACATAAGAATGTCATTTGGTCTTGATAAGTGTGCAAACGCAACCTTTAAAGCAGGAAAATTACAGCACCAAGAAAACATCAGTTTGGGACAAGAATGTGATATAAAAGAACTTGAGCAAGAGGAATTGTATAAATATTTTGGAATTAATGAATGATCAACAATAAAACATGAACAAATGCGAATAAAACTTAGTAAGGAATATTTTAGAAGACTTAAACTAATCCTGAGAACAGCTTTGACATCTAGGAATAAAATTTAAGCTATAAACCAATTTGCTCTTCCTGTCCTAATTTACAGTTTTGAAGTGATTAACTGGCCCAAAAACATGTTGGATAGATTAGATAGGAAAACAAGAAGGATGCTTCATGCTCACCAAATGATTTATAAAAATGAGTGCATACCAAGATTATATATTCCCCATTCCGAAGGAGGTCCTTGAAATTGATTATATGTATAGATCTGCAATCGTGGGACTGCACATATATCTGCAGACCTCACAAGACCCAAACGTAGTGAAAGTTTTGAAACATGAGGAGAATAAATCTAAGATGACTTCCCTGCTTAGTCTAGCAGAAGCATATCAAATGTCAAGCAGGAATGGAAGTCAAACCAGAAGTAGATACAAATAAGGCGGCAACTGAATGTGCCAAAAAACAAAATAAAGAATATATGGTGAAGGATCAGATGAGAAGGCAAAAAATATGGAAAATGTATAAATATAGTTGTAAGTATAGAAAACTTCTGGAAGAACCTCATGTTGATCAGGATCGAATGCAGAAATGGTTAAGGATAAGAATGTGGCAAGACTGTTTCACCTGGGATTGTGCAAACATTACAGTATTGAAGTAGCTGAAAAACAGTGGAAACATGAGCCACAAAGTATCATAGAAAATGATGACATCTGCATCACATGGGATCACCCATTACCAACAGTTCAAAAGATAGATGTGAGAAAAACAGATACATTGGTCCATGAAAAGAAGACAAAAGTAGCATTGATGACTGAAATCACTACACCCAATGGCTACAGTGTCCTGCATTCAGAGAGAGAGACACAAACTCATAAAATATCAGGATTTGCAAACAGAAATGAGAGACATGTGGAAGAAAGATACCCAGACAGTTCCAATAGTAGTAGGAGCAACAGGTCTTATAACAAAGAATCTACAATTGTATTTAGATATGTTACCAATACATGTAGCTCTGTACGAATTGCAGAAGGAGTCAATACTGGGCACATTGCGGGTGCTGCATAAAGCACTTCTAGCTGACATCAAAGATCGAAACAATACTAATTTTATGAATTTTAATCAAATTATGACTTAGGAATGGGGTCCATTCCTGTCATGGTAATAGAAACCCAAAAGACTTGGAAAAATTAAAAATAGAGAGAGAGACCATATTCCATCTGTGTGACTTCACTAGATAAGCCATACTCCAGATGTGTGTCTTCACTGGGTGGGCCATATTCCAAATGTGTGCCTTGACTGGATGGGCCTTTCATCTCCAGACAGGAAGAGTTCTCAGACATAAGACATTGAATATCCCATGAATGGACAGAACAGTGTTTCTCTATGATTTGAAGGTTTCCCACCTAACCTCCTGATGTACTGGGTTAAGTATGTAAGTATATACATACGAATGTGTTCAACTCTGAGCCCATTACTGTTCATACTGGTGATGGACTGCATTAGAAAACAGGCCAGAGGGAACAGATCAACAAAGCTACTGCATGCAGACAATATGGCACTACAGGCAGACTCTGAGCAAGAACTTCAGCAAAGGATAGGGGACTGGAATGCAATACTGAAGGCACATTGGATGAAACTAAGCACAGATAAGACAGTGGTAATGGCAGCAAATTGGGAAATCAGAAGAAGGTGAAAAATGAGATAGATGGGAAGATAGTGGAACAGGTTAATAGCTTCAAGTATCTGGGAGGGGTGGTGGAGGAGAAGGGAAGTCTAAATGAGGAGGTCAAAGTCAGAATCAGAGAGGCTGCAGCCATCTGGCACAGAGTGTCAGGTATAGTGTGTGGCAGAAGAATGCCAACGAAACTGAAAGGTAAGGTGTACAAAATGGTTCCCTATTAGAAGACCGAAGGTGCATTCTTTCGAATGCGTCTTGGTCAAACTTAAAAGCCTGAAACTGCAAAATATCGAAGCAGCTTTTAAGTGAATTCTTTTCATTTGTTGGAACAGTGATTTTTTTTCCCTAGGAAAAAAAATCGCTGTTCTGACAATTCAAAATTGTAAACTTTTGCTTACATAGGGTCGATTAATCACTGTTTGCTTTTTTAAGCATTTGGCGATCTAATATAGACCCTACAAAACTGTAGTTTTATCAGTACTACTGTATGGTACAGGAACTTAGGCAATAAACACAGAGCAGTTCAGGAAGCTAGAAGTGATGGGGATGAAGTTCCTGAGATGGGTGGTAAGATGCACACTGTGGGGCAGATGAAGAAATGAGGACATAAGGGCAGGAGCTAAAGTGGTTCCAATTGCATAAAAGGGCAAAGATAGAATAGATTATGGTGGTTCGGACACACGCACAGGAAAGTAGAAGACAATCTGGTGAAGAAGGTTCGGGACAGACAGGGAGAAAGCAAGAGAAAAAAAGTGTGTCCAGCAAAGAAGTGGATGGATTTTGTAAGAGAAGACCTGTGACAGGAGTGTTGAAGAAGGCAGAAGAGTGGCATTTTATATAGAGGTTCAAGGCTCCAGAGAGCATCCCTGCACTATCAGGCTATAACTCATACCACACTTTTCGGCCATGTAACCTGGACCGGAACACCAAAGGCGGAGGTGTGTCCATATTCATTAAGGATATCCACACCTCCAGGCTAGTTGCTCAGCATAATGCAGCCGAGGTTATCCAAGTGCAACTAATTCTGGGCAGAACTGCAATCCAAATTGTAGCTTGCTACAGATCACCCACCATGCCCCAGGATTCCCACTCCTCTTTTCTTGATGTACTGGAAAATATTAGGGTTCAACCAAACACCCTAATAATGGGTGATTTCAACTACCCCACCATTAACTGGGAAAACTACTCATGTACCAACTTCTTCACTCAACGCTTTCTGGAATTCATAAACTCTAATGCCCTGGATCAACTTATCCACACCCCCACCAGGGGCAACAATATCCTAGATCTAGTCATTACCAATATGAGTGACTGGTGTTCCACACCTGAAGTCAACGCCTCATTAGTCCGATCTGACCATAAGCTAATTACCCTAGATATCCACATTCTGCCTCCAACCCCAATTAAGGAAACCATGGTAAAAAATTTCTCCAAAGCCAAGTTCATGCTTCTTAAGACAGAAATGGTGAACTTCATGACACCCATGCAGAAGGATACAGTTACTACTACTGAATGCTACACAATTGCACTTTATAAGCACTTACACGAGTGCATCGATCTTGCTATCCCAAACAGAACCAAGACACTATCCTCCAAAAAAAGGAAGCCAATCTGGTGGTCCCCTGCCATAAACAAACTCTACAACAGAAGGAAGAAACTCTTGCAAAACAGAGTAAAATCCCATGAGTGCAGGAGCTCCCTGGTCTGCCTCAGTAAGAAGCTGCAATCCCTGATAAAATCCTCCAAAGCTAGTTACGAAAACAAAATCGCCACTGATTCTACAGACAACCACAAAGCATTCTATAGCTATGTCAAGAATCTCAATGGCAACACTCAGATCTGCTCTGAGTTACAGCACAATGGCACTAAATATACAGACCCAACTGATATTGCCAACATCCTGGCAGATAGTTTCAGTGCTAACTTTAACCCCTCTCACCCCATAAAGAGCCCATTTCTATACCGGAAGAATGCAAAGTTCCTGCAATCATGGCTGCACAGGTAAAAACCACACTCTCCAAAGCCAAGGACACAGCATCCATGGGACCAGGCAACATCTCAGGCTGCGTTCTACATGAACTATGGAACAAACTGGCACCCCACCTAAGTACCATGTTCAATCATAGCCTTACCTCAGGCTTTGTGCCTGCTGAATGGTGCACAGCAACGGTTATCCCACTTCACAAGGGGGGATCCACCACGGACCCCAGGAACTACCGCCCCATTAGGCTGACAAACCTGGGCTGCAAGGCCATGGAACGTATCATCATGGAACTTATAAACAAAGACAGTGGTAATCTCCAAACTCTGGATCCCACCCAGTTCGGGTTTGTAAAAGGCAAATCATGTCTCTTAAACCTGATAAACTTCTTTGAAGCAGTCACCAAAGCCGTAGACAAGGGTAAGGTGGTTCACACAGCCTATCTAGATCTTGCCAAGGCTTTTGACACCATCCCCCTCTCTGGAATTATAGATAAACTCACTAAACTAGGCATAAATCCCTATGTCACAAGATGGATTGCCAACTGGCTCACTGACAGAACCCACACTGTGAAAGTAGCAGACTCATAATCCAACTTCAGACCAGTGACAAGTGGAGTACCACAGGTTTCAGTCCTGGGTCCTCTCCTGTTTGGTATCTACTTTTCTGAAGTACAGGCTAACACAGAGGGTCTTTGGCTAACGAAGTTTGCAGATAACTGCAAACTAGGAGCCATAATCGAAACTCCTAACGATGTGGACATCCTACAAAAGGGCCTCACTGAGACAGATGCCTGGTGTCAAAGCCATGGCCTCAAGCTCAATGCCAAAAAGTGCATTGTCATCCCCTTTGATAAAAACTCTGTACCCATGAACTATAACATAGGTGGTAGTATACTTAACACCGAAAGTGTGATAAGAGACCTTAGGACACAGGTGGACAGTAGTCTCTCCTTTGATAATCACATCACCACAGTAGTCAGGAAATCCTTCTACGTGGCACACCTCATCACAAAAGGTTTATCATCCAGAAAAAATGAGGTCATTGTTCCCCTCTACTCATCACTCATTAGACCCATTATAGAGTACAATGCCCCTTTTAGTATGTACCTCACAAGACATCTACAACAACTGGAAAGGCCGCAAAAATATATCACAAAGAGGATTACAGGCCTCAAACAGATGCCCTATGCAGACCGTCTCAAAAAATTCCAGCTTTACTCTGTCGCATATCGCCTACTCAGAGGTGATCTCTGCCTAGCATACAAAGCTATGTCAGACCCAGAGCTGTTGGACATGCTCCACTTAAAGAAATCCCAATCCCTCCGAGCTACACGCTCTAGGGACCTAAACCTTGTCACCACAATAAACAGAACATGCTGGAGGGATAGATTCCTGTCCCAGAGACTTCCCACACTCTGGAATAAACTACCTATCTATATCAAACAAAGCTCCTCATTAGCACTCTTCAAGAAAAATCTTGATGATTGGATGGGAAATAGGAAATTCACCCCAGGGATCACCTCTGTGGCTCTGCTCGACAGTGGCAGAGGAAAATAATTTTCTTGGGTGGCAAAAGCCAGGGTACCTTTTTGGCTGGGCTTGTATTGGCCCCAGGGCCAATAGCCTTGTACCTACCTATGAACCTATAAACCTATGAGAGAGAGATGGCAACAGTTGACACATCACCATGACACATTATAGAATGTGGGAAAACAGGGGTTGATGATGATTATGATGATATATGTATGTATGTATGAACGTATGTATGTATGAATGTATGTATGTATGAATGTATGTATGAATGTATGTATGAATGTATGTTTGCATGTATGTATGAATGTATCTATGTATGTATGTATGTATGTACATATGCATGTATATATGTTTGTATGTATGTATGAATGTATGTATGGATGTATGTATGCATGTATGTATGACTGTATGTATGTATATATGAAAGTATTTGTCTTGTCTTTATTGACTGGTAAAGTCTGACTGGACAAAATGCATTTTCAGAGGAAGCCCAGGGAAAAAAGGTCCACAATTTAATTACACAAGGCATACAGTTATAATTACATGTAAGACATTTGCACTTGAGGATATTTATACTGATTTTAAAATACCATTACATGACCATAACATATTTAATACCAAAGTAAAAACAGAAAATGAGTGGGTATTGGCTAATCGTCAATAGAAAATTACATTTATTTATTTATTTATTTATTGACATTTGTTTAACTGGGACAAAGTAAGTCCCTTTTGATGGAGGCCCATGGAGAAAAACTCTAGGTTATAATGAGACTTACATAAAAATTTCCAAAAAAAACAGGGAAAATCATGAAAATTACATGGAGACAAAAAACTACAGAAGAAATTTACATAAGAATTATACAAACTAGATAAAAGTGATACGACATTAAACTAGCACCAAAGTTAATTAGGTAAAGGTAGAGACAATAATATCATGCAGACAATAATATCAGGATAGAATACAAGCAAGACAGGATGGTTAAATATTAGACAGATTATAAATAATAAGGTATGGCTGTAATACGAGGTGTACTTAGAATAAGCAATAAAAGCATATGTGTGTGTGTGTGCGTGTGTGCGTGTGTGCGTGTGTGTGTGTGTGTGTGTGTGTGTGTGTGTGTGTGTGTGTGTGTGTGTGTGTGTGTGTGTGTGTGTGTGTGTGTGTGTGTGTGTGTGTGTGTGTGTGTGCAAATTAAGTAATGGCAGAGGAAGGAATTGAGCAGTTACACATCCAATTGGAGAGGAGATGATAGTGCAGCTCAGTTTTGAAGTTGTGAGGGCTTTGTTGTAAGCAGATAAAGGAAGGTAGATGATTCCATTTTCTGGCAGTGTTCCAGGAGTATAATAACTGGCCTGCAGGTAATTTAAGTTTATGAATTTGAAGAAGATGTTGTTGTTCAGATCCAGAGGCTTAATGGGGTTGTAAAGGGTCAGTAAGGAGCTAAGCGCAGGGCAGTCATGTGGTTTATAAATAAATGTATGTGCAATTGTGAGCTGATGGAGTAATAGGTAGTGACGAAGTTCAAGCCATTGTAATTTTTTTAGGGTAATACAGTGATGAGTAGAATGGGAACTGTTTGTTTGCCACTCCCATAGTACCTTTTTAGGCAAGGCTCAAAAGACAAACCGACCTCCATAGGTATCACAAGGGATAAGAAACTAAGAGTAATGCTACTCAACGCCAGAAGTCTAAACCTCAAGATGCACGCACTCAAAACTCTCCTTAGCATGGAGAACATCGATATCTGTGCAGTAAAAGAAACCTGGCTCAAGGCTCTCGAGAGCACCCCAGCACTACCAGGTTATACCTCATACCATGCTTTTCGGCCCCAAAGCATGGACCGAACCACAAAAGGAGGGGGGTATCAATATTCGTCAAAGATACCCACACCTCCAGGTTGGTGGCACAGCACGAAGCATCAGAGACTATCCATGTGCAACTAACAATGGGTAAAACTGCCTTCCAGTTTATAGCCTGCTACAGACCACCCTCCCAAACCCAGGAACCCCACTCGGCCTTCCTGAGAACACTGGAAAATACAAAGGTCTCTCCAAACACCATTATATTGGGTGACTTCAACTACCCAAACATAGACTGGGAGCATTACTCTAGCTCCAACACACTAGCCCAAAGGTTCCTAGAATTTATAAACTCATATGCTATGGAACAACTTGTTACCACTCCCAAAAGAGGGGAAAACATACTGGACCTGATCATCACCAACATGGGGGCTCTGTGCTCCAGACCAGAAGTGTATCCCTCACTGGTAAGATCAGACCATAAACTAATCTCACTGGATATTCAGATCCCGACCCCACCCCTGCCCAGAAAACCACAGTGAAAAACTTCTCTAAAGTAAATTTCACACTCCTCAAAACCGAGGTGGAATCCTTCAAAGCCCCCGGGCCTCTGGAAAATATGGCCCAGACCACAGAATCCTTTATAAACGCATACTGTGAACACCTTCAGGAATGCATGGATCATGTAATCCCAAATAAAACCAAGACCCAATCCTCCAAAGGCAGGCGTCCTGTCTGGTGGACCCCAGCCATAAACAAACTATACAATAGAAGGAAGAAGCTACTACATGATAGAGCAAAATCCAGAAAAGGGAAGGCATCTCTGATCTGTATTAGCAAAAAACTATGGGCACTCATAAATCATCTAAGGCCAGCTTCGAGAGAAAAATTGCACAGGACACTAAGGATAATCACAAGGCTTTCTTTAGTTATGTTAGGAACCTGGGTGGGAATTCCCAGATATGCTCAGAATTAGTCCAAAATGACAACAAATACATCGAACCCACTGACATTGCCAACATCCTAGCTGACAGGTTCAGCGCAAACTTCTCCCCCCCCTCCCCACCAAAAGGGCAAATATCTATCCCAGCAGAGTGCTGCCCCCCTGACACATCAGATGCTCAGGTAAAGCCACCCTCTCCAAAGCAAAAACACAGCATCAATGGGACCAGACAGTGTCCCAGGCTGCGTCCTACATGAACTCCAAGAAGAGCTAAACCCAAATATAAAACTACTGTTCAATCTCAGCCTTACTACAGGATATGTAACCAAACAGTGGTGTACAGCAACAGTGGTCCCTCTCTACAAAGGTGGTGCCTCAACGGATCCTGGAAACTATGCCCCACAGGCCTGACTAGCTTGGTCTGCAAAGCTATGGAAAGGATCATCGTGGACCTCATAAATAAAGATATTGGGGACCTACAGACACTGGATCCTACCCAGTTTGGCTTTGTTAAGGGCAGATCCTGCCTCTTAAACCTGGTCAATTTCTTTGAAACAGTCACCAAGGCCATTGACGAGGGGAAGGTGGTCCACACAGCCTACCTGGACCTTGCAAAAGTCTTCGATACAATACCTCACTCGGGCATTATAGATAAGCTCACCAGCTTAAATATAAACCCCTGTGTCACTAGATGGGTTGCAAACTGGCTCAAGGATAGAACCCACATGGTTAGAATTGCTGGAGCCATGTCAGACTCCAAACCAGTTACAAGTGGCGTCCCACAAGGCTCAGTCCTGGGACCTCTCTTGTTCGGTATATATTTCTCGGAGATACAGGCCAACACAGAAGGACTGTGGCTGTCCAAGTTCACAGATGACTGCAAACTAGGTGCCATAATTGACTCTCCAGCTGAGACAAGCATCCTACAAAAGGGCCTCATAGAAACAGACAACTGGTGCCAGAGCCATGGCCTCAAGCTAAATGCCAAAAAGTGTATAGTCATCCCCTTTGGCAAAAACAAAGTGCCCACAAATTACCACATAGGTGGTAATCCATTAAGTATGGAAGAATTAATTAGGGACCTGGGGACCCAAGTTGATAGCAATCTCTCATTTGAAAACCACGTGGCCAAAGTGGTTAAAAAAACATTTTATATAGCCCACCTAATCATGAAGGGATTCACATCTAGATCAGGGGAGGTCATTGTGCCTCTTTACTCATCCCTCATCAGGCCCATAATTGAGTACAATTACCCTTTTGGGATATACCTTACCAGACACCTGCAGCAACTGGAAAGACCCCAAAAGTACCTCACCAAGAGGATCAAAGTGCTCAAACAGATGCCATAAGCTGCCCTGTTAAAGAAACTCCAGCTCTACTCAGTGGCACACCGTCTGCTCAGAGGCGATCTGTGCCTGACGTATAAAGCCATGTCCAACCTGGAATTAATGGACATGCTGCACCTCAGAAAATCCAAATCCCATCAAGCTACGCGCTCGAGAGACTTGAACCTCAGCACTGAAATAAATAGGACATGCTGGAGGGGCAAATTCATAACCCAGAGGCTCCCTTCACTCTGGAATAGAATCCCAGTCCAGGTTAGGCAGAGTCCCTCATTGACTCTCTTCAAGAGGAATCTTGATGAGTGGATGGGAGATCGTAGGTTTACCCCAGATATCACTTCTGTGTCACTGTTAGACAGAGGCACAGTATACTAACCTCGAAAAAGGGCATAGCAAAATTCATTTAAAATGGGTGGCGAAAGCCAAACACACTCTGGCTAGGCTTATAAATGCCCTAGGGCAAATAGCCTAGTATGAACCTATGAACCTATGAACCTATGAACCTATGTAGCAAATGTATCAATCTTATTATAGTATGTTTCTAATTTTGATTTCAAGGAAGACTGCAAGTTGGTTAGAAAAGGGGCACTGTATATAATTGAAGGTAATAGGTAAGATAGTGTTAATGCTTGTTTCTTATCGAGGGAGAGGAACTTATTATGTTAATAGAGCAACTCTAGCTTTTTATGCGTTTTATATTATTTTGAATGTGGAGGTCAAATCTCAGGTTTTAATTGATTATTACTCCTAACAATTTAGTGTGGGTTACTAGCTCAATTTTTGTAGAGTTGAGTGAAAGAAATAATTGAAATAGTGGTGGTGCTGTGGTAGTGTTGTCGCCTCACAGTTAGACGTTGCCCGTTCGATTCTCAGTTAGAGCGTCTTCTGTGTGTCGACATGCATGAATGGGCATTCCTTCATTGAAGGTTGTGCATTAGGCCCGGGAAGCCAGCACGTGAAAATCTACTGCCAATCATTAGTGGACCGGAGTTCTGCTGTGGCGACCCCAAACCGGGAAAAGCCAAAAGACACAAAATAGTATGCAGATTGCAGGGAAGTAAAGATTACACTGGGGTAGTTTTTATGGTTACCAATAAATTGTAGACAAAATCAATAATATAACTTGATCTTATGAAACGAGAAAAAGAATGTTATTATAATAAGAGGAAGGATAGTCGGCTGGTGGTGGGACATGAGAAATGACAGAATAAGAGTTTATGAGTTAGTGCTGGGAGTTAAATCCCACCTACCACACGTAGGCTTAGTCTGACCTACTGTATAACCTGTGCATCTCCTAACTTTCTTTCTCTGTTAGTAACTTCTGCTTGAACTAACCTTCTAAACCCTCAGCTCTACTACTATAGCCCTAGTATAGCCTCCCCCCCCCCCATTCTCCACACTATTCACCTTCCCCCCACGTCCTATCTTTACATTTTCCTTTTTTTGAACAATGATTACCTTTTGGTTTTACTCTTATATGTAGTAAATTTAGAGCACTGCTATCAGTGCAACCCTTAATGTTCGTAATTTTCTTCTTTTGTTTTCTCGTTATAATTAATTTCGTATTTGCATTGTCATGTTAATATTTTTTGTCCTGTATGCTTATCTTTGCTTATGTTTGCTGGGGCTCCTTCCCCTTGGGTCTGCACTGAAAATGAGTTGCTTACTATCAATGCAATGCAAATAGTTAAAAACCTTTTCTTTTTTTCTTTTTACAATTATTGTGTATTGTGATTGTTATTTAATATTTGTATAGTGTCACTTTATCTTTACTTATGTTTGCTGGGGCTTTTCCCCTCGGGTCTCCACTGAAAATGGGTTTGTTTGCAAACTCAGTTGAACTAACGCGGTTAACAAATGTGAAATAAAATAAATAAATAAATAGTAGGGTACAGGAAGTACAGAGAAGCTATGGAGGATTGAGAAGCAAAGGGGCAAGAGGTGCAGATAGGAGGAAATGATCAGGGGGGGCTAGCCAGCTGTGTAGAAAGAGCAGAGCTAACTTTGACTTAACTGCTGTTTAAGCAATGGTTTGAATCTATTTCATTTTTCTGTCTTTCTTAACTGTGCGGAGATTTTGTTCCAGAGTTTGGCCACATAGTTGGAGTATAGGAAGTTTCCAGCAGTGGTGAATGACATTGATAGATATTAAGACTGCGCTGTTAGAAAGAAGGTCTCTTGCCAGAAAGTAATGCAGTAAAGCATTCTGAAGTGCTGAGTGTTTCTCTGCAGAGTGTAACAGGCTACAGGAGCATTTACTTGGGAGTATTTAAGCTGGTTTGGGAGTTCAAGCCAGTTTAACTGTTGTAATGAAACACAGCGACATGTTTTATAAGATTGTTTGCACATTTATTTATTTATTTTGTAGAAGCAGGAGGGTGGTTTAGTTTTGTAGGTAGTGTTGATATCTGTAAGAATAGGGGAGACATATAACAAGGATGGAAGGAGGTATTTTGAGGCTAAGATAAGCCTTGCTTGGTCTGTTAGCTATTGTTAAACTTTATAGAGCATTTGAGGTTTTAGATGAGTTTTCTTGATGGAATGAAGTATGTGATGATTAAATCTGAGGATGTCATCTATTATAACTTCAAAAAGTTTCATACAGTTTATAGTTTATGTTATTAATAGAGGTAATTCATTATTTATTTATTTAACTTTTGTTTACTGAAAAACCTGGGATTCAGGTTACTGGCTAAGGCTCTTGCCACCCCTATAGTGCCTTTTTTAGGCAAACTTCAAGGACAAAACCACCACCGTAACAACAGGTAAGCAAAGCAAAAATGAAGTGGTCTACTCAATGCTAAGTAACCTCAAAAAAAAAACTCTCTCTCCTCTAGACTCCTATCTGTGCAGTAACTGAGACCTGGTTCAAGGCTATACACCAAGGATATTCACACCACCAGGCTAGCTGGCCAACACAATGTGTCTGAAATTCTCCAAGTGCAAACTACACACACCTTTCTAAACATACTGGAAAATATTAGATAGAACCAAACACCCCTAATACTGGGTGATTTTTACTACTGCTGCATTAACTGGGAACTACTCATCATGTCCCACCACCTGCATAGTTTCTTAAAAAAAGAAGCCAATCTGGTGGTCCCCTGCCATAAACAAACTTACAAAAGGAAGAATGAAAATAAAATTGCCAAAGATTCCAAAGACAACCACAAAGCATTCTATAACTATGTCAAGAAATCTAATAATGCTCAGATCCAGATCGAGCTAAAAACAAAATGGCATTAAATATACTACTCCAAAGAAGGATATTAATATTAGCATCCATGGGACTAGATGACATCCCGGCTGTGTACTACATGAACTACATGAACTGAACTGCAACATCAGTCTGACAAGCCTTATCTGCAAGGCCATGGGGGTATTATCATGGAACTTATAAACAAAGAAATTTGGCAATCCTGAACCTGATTGACTTCTTTGAATCAGTCTCCAGAGCCATGGACATGACACCATCCCCCTCTGGAATCATAGATAAACTTACTAAAGTTGGGCTCTGAAGTACAGGTCAACACTAAGGGACTCTGGTTAGATCCCAAATGATGTGGATACTCTACAAAAGGGCCTTACAGAAACAGATGCTTGTGCCAGAGCCATGGGTTCAAGCTCAATGCCAAAGAAATGTATTATTATCCCCTTTGGAAAAAAAAATGTATCCATGATTACCCATATAGGTAGCACACACTACACAAACACAGAAAGAATAGAGAAGAGACTTAGGGTAGAGAATAGATTGCCCATACATGTCAAGCAGAGTGCCTCTTTGGACCTCTTCAAGAGGAACTTGAGGGGTCCAGGAAAGTAAATAATGTGGGAAGAAATAGAGGGAATTGAAGTCCAACTTGGAACAAAGTCAATTTTCAGCTGAGGCCTGGGGAGAAACGTTCCAGATGCATTTCTTTGTAATCTTCTTCTTTCAGCTTTTCCCAGTTAGCGGTCACCACAGCAGATCACCTGTCTGCTCATGATTGGCAGTGGAGTTTTACAGTGTCAAGTTGCCAGCCCAGCGCCCAACCTTCCACAGAATTCACACACATGCACACACTCACACCTAGGGCCAATTTAGAGTGTCCAATCCACCTACAGCATGTCTTTGGAATGTGGGAGGAAACTGGAGCACCCGTAGGAAACCCACGCAACCACAGGGAGAACATGCAGACTCTGCACAGAAGGCATCCCAGCCGAGGATCGAACCGGACAACCTCTTGCTGTGAGGCAGCAATGCTAACCGTTGCACCACTGTGGCTGCCCAGATGCATTTCTTTGTAATAATATATAAAAATAATATTAAAAGTACATTTCTTGTTAAGGCAACGTTTTTGGTAAATAACATAAGCTTGTTTTTTTTTGGCATTGTGCAGTGAGTTAGAAATTTTAATCTATATTTCAATGGCAGTGAAGGCATATAGAGTGATTTTCTGTCATTTTGTTATGGATGGAGCAGAGCAGATGGAGGTGGAATCAGAGCATATTGTACAAAAGCGTCAAGTTTTGTTGCAGTATGAAGTTTACTAATGATATCATTAAATAGAGGCATTTAGCATACCAAAAGAGACTGACTGAAATGTTGAGAGAAGTTTTGTTGCCATTTAGTGGCCTGCTGAAGGTTGCACAGGTAATTGCAGAACCACAAGAGAGAGGAGTGCCTGAGATGTAAAAGTTGTAATTTTAGAGAGGAGGTTTTGGTGGGGTACGTTGTAGGTTCAGAGACGAGGTTTTGGTGAGGTATGTTGTAAGTTCAGAGAGGAGGTTTTTGCAGGGTACGTTGTAAGTTCAGAGAGGAGGTTTTGGCGGCATATGTTGTAAGTTCAGAGAGGAGGTTTTGGCGGGGTACGTTGTAAGTTCAGAGAGGAGGTTTTGGCGGGGTACGTTGTAAGTTCAGAGAGGAGGTTTTGGCGGGGTACGCTATAAGTTCAGAGAGGAGGTTTTGGCAGGGTACATTGTAAGTTCAGAGAGTAGGTTTTGGTGGGGTACGTTGTAAGTCCAGAGAGGAGGTTTTGGCGGGGTTCTGTGTTGATGGCTTTGGAAAGGTGAAGGAAAAGTAACCAACAAGGTCGCTCTCATTCCTGTTTTGGTTTTCTATGTCAATGAAGTTAAGGAGAGTCATACAAGTACAATGTTTGGGCCTGAAATCTTGCTGGATGTTGGACAGGAGCCTATGATTGATTATCTTTCAGATGAGATATTAAACTGAGGGCCCATCTGCCTGAGCTGGTGGCAGCTCAGGTGGCTGTAAAAGATCCCAATATCCTTATCAAAAAGAGTCAGGGAGGTCCCCAATGCCTTGGCCAAATTTCTCTAGTACTGTGAAAACCACCTTGAGTGTCCCCTGAAAAGAGGCCACTAGCCTAGTGGGACAAACCCAGTCAATAGAGGATAAATAAACCAATATGCTTCCTAAGCTGTGAATGAATACATTTCTTAAGCATTTTTTGAGGTGGGCTGATAGGATATCGATGAGAATATAGTTTGTTAAGTCTGTCACTGTACTCCTTTGTTTAGGGGTGTAATAAAGGATTTTTTTCCAAATGGATGGGACACAGTTTTCAGTTATTGACCAATCGATCAGAACAGAGACAGGAAGGGATAATGCATCTGTGGTTATGTTTAGGAATTTAGTAGGAACATTATCAGCAGCTGTGGCTGTTGGTTTTAGTTTAGCCAGTAATTTTTTTATGGTTGAGGTCATGACAGGATGGAAACTAAATGAAGACATACTGGCTTGAAGAATCAGTGGAAGATGGGGATGATGAAATGTGATGATCACTGGTGAGTGAAAGAATTGTCTAATAAAATGAGTGCTGAACTAAACTCTGGTATAAGAACTAAAAGGCAAGGAGCAGTGTTTAATAGTTTATTTATAGATAACCAGAGTAACTTAGGGTTATCCTAGTGCTTTTGTTGGATGTTTTTGTGCTAGGATTTCCCATCACTTTTAATATAGAACTTGGTAAGGTTTCTGAGATATATAACATTTCTGTGGGCTTATTGTATTTTATTATTATATGATTCTTTCTAGAGTTTGCATCTTTTCAGTATGACCTGTTAGGTCTCTTCTGTCAGCCATCTGTGTTGTATTTTACCCCTTTTTGTCCTAACATTCTAAATTACTTAACTTAGCATTTTGGAGGTGTAAATGAAGTAAAGTGACCGTTTCATCGAGGGACATTGTTCTTAGTACATTCCAATAATAGATTGACAGGGGTGAGATAAATGTGTCTTTGTCAAACATGCTTACATTATATATTTGGTTATTATTTGTTTGGATGAACCATGTTGTTGTCTTTTTATATAAAGTTAGTTACTGGCCATTGGTAGTATCAGCTAAAAATCCAGAGGATTTTATATTGTGTGCTTTGTTTTCAGTATCAACTCAGTGTACATTGCCTGTTAGAGCTTTTGGTGAATCTGGTTGGAGAGTTTATTTGTTGGGTGAAGGCCATATACCTGTATAAACTCCTTGGCACACATGTGACCATATTATGGGGGCATGTATCTTCTTCAACAATGAAGCATTCATGCTGAACTCTCCTACAAGACATCCTTCAATTTGTAGCTAACCCTGGTCTCCACTACGAATGTGCGCTAGGCACATATCCCCTTCGCCATTTCCCTGAGACAATCGAGCGGTGTTTGACTCATCATTCCTGCCTCTCTACATCAATTCTTCCTATGCTAATGCTGCGTCTGGTCTGTAGCTATGCTTTGCTCTTCTAAGCTGTAGCACCAACCTTTAGTTACCTAGCAGTACATCAGGACACACACTGCAGAGCTAGACTCCTACTCACTCCACATTTCTCCAGTCATCCTGCTCTCTGCTCCATGAACATACTGATCCTAATGTCTTGGTATAATAATGGAGCTTCCTCATTCCACACGTGGAAACCTGTGGCAATAACACTTCTGACAAAGTAGAGAAGCAGCACTATACTGCAAAAAAGTGCCGTGGAGAAGGCTTGATGAGTTAGGAAGAAGAGCATAGCGGAAATATTTTTAATGTCTTCTTGTCCTACCTTTATCATGTATTTCCCTCTTACAATCAGGTTCAAAGAGTCCTCCAAAATTCACCTGTATTAACTCCAAGTACACCTCTAACTACTCATTTTTGAAATTTCTTGCTGTTTATGGTTACCCCATCTGTCCGTGGTCTACGTATCAACCCATAGGTCCATGGCCTATGTATCCTCCTGTAATGCTGCTGGCTTGTATTCAGATAATGGTGAGGTGCCAGGGAGAGGAAACAGTAGTCTTTGGCTGGTTCACATATTGCAGAAAGAGGTGTATATGCCTCCAGCTCCTGGTTACATCGGCACTTACAGAGGGAATGGAAGGAAATGCATTGACAGGCCTCAGGTACATTATGGCAATTCAGACTTATACGATGAGTCATGGTTAGTTCGTGGGCTTTGGCCGATTGTGTGCCTAATCCTTGGTAAAGGCTAGGATATATAAATATATATATATATATATATATATATATATATATATATATATATATATATATATATATATATATATATATATATGTATATATATATATATATATATATATATATATATATATATATATATATATATATATATATATATATATATATATATATATATATATATATATATATATATATATATATATATATATATATATATATATATATATACAGATATAGATATTGATACAGGGATCTCTATCAGATTATCAAAATTTCAAAACTTCGAACGTTCGGGACCATATGATTAAAGTTTTGAAACTTCGAACATTTGGAAAAGAGATTGCAGTACAGCAAAAAAAATGGGAAAATTACCCTTTTCCACAATGTAGTGCGATCTTGGAGTTGGTATATTTAATTAGCAGGGGGTGTGGGGAGCACTCCCACCCATGTAGGGGGTGCAGGGGGCAAGCCCCTGCAAAAACATTAAAAATAAAATTTTTATTTTTTTATGTTTTTAATATTCAAAGTTCCGAAACGTTGATCATATGGTTTCAGCCATATGAATTTCGACGTTTCGGAACATCGATAATCTAACATGGATATATATACATATATATATATATATATATATATATATATATATATATATATATATATATATTTGAATTTGTTTCTTGGGGGGTATGCCACTAGTCAAACCTGATTAATTTTAGTCTCAGCCTGGGGGTCAAAATCAGTTTACCTTCATGTGTGCGTTTTGCACACAGGCGAACAGCAGATATGCAAAAGGACATTTGCAAACGTTGAACGCAAAAAGGTTCAAATGTGCAATGAGCAAATGCACAGTGACATTCGCTCATTGCAGATTTGGCATTTTGGGGTAGATTGCACTATAGTGGGGATCAGAAAATGGTCCCTTTCCCTACTGTAGTGCAATTTTGGAGTTAGTATATTAAAGTAGGGGGGTAGAGGGTGCAGGGGTGCTTGCCCCCCTGCTTTACACTTCATTACATTTTGTATTCAACATTTATGTTTGAAAATAAGCAAATCTGCTTTTCGATTTGCTGATTTTCGAACATTGAAAATTGTCGCTGTTTTGATTTTCGTGGTTGCAATTCGCTCATATGAGCAATCGCACTAGTGTGTTTCGTTGTTGTTAAGGGAAACTGTCAAAATCTGACCAAACATAAAAATATACAAGAGTATAATATAACATAGGTGACAGTAAAACAATACAATGATAGAGGAATGCTTTGGATGCGTGGTAAGCCCAATGTATCAACCCCCAACATTTACAAAAGCCTTTAAACTTTTGAGAAATTAGAGTAGAACACATTAGAGATATGGAAAGGAGTGAAGGATCTTAGTGGTCAAGTTAGAGTGGAGAAGAGGTAAAGTAGACTTAAGTGATGTGACCTGATGGGTTACAGGTACAGGTGAGTTAAAGTAGACTTTATTGATGTGACCTGATGAGTTACAGGTACAGGCGAGTTAAAGTAGACTTAAGTGATGTGACCTGCTGGGTTACAGGTACAGGTGAGTTAAAGTAGACTTAGTGATGTGACCTGATGGTTTACAGGTACAGGTGAGTTAAAGTAGACCTTATTGATGTGACCTGATGGGTTACAGGTACAGGTGAGTTAAAGTATACTTAAGTGATGTGACCTGATGGGTTACAGGTACAGGTGAGTTAAAGTAGACCTAAGTGATGTGACCTGATGGGTTACAGGTACAGGTGAGTTAAAGTAGACTTAAGTGATGTGACCTGATGGGTTACAGGTACAGGTGAGTTAAAGTAGACTTAAGTGATGTAATCTGATGGGTTACAGGTACAGGTGAGTTAAAGTAGACTTAAGTGATGTGACCTGATGGGTTACAGGTACAGGTGAGTTAAAGTAGACTTAAGTGATGTGACCTGATGGGTTACAGGTACAGATAAGTTTAAGTAGATTTAAGTGATGTGACGTGATGGGTTACAGGTACAGGTGAGTTAAAGTAGACATAAGTGATATGATCTGATGGGTTACAGGTACAGATGAGTTTAAGTAGATTTAAGTGATGTGACCTGATGTGTTACAGGTACATATTGCTTATTTAACTAAATGTGATTTTAATACAGAATGGAACTAGAATTGGAGGATAAGTCCTTAATTCAAGCTGGGATGGACCTCCCCACAGTTTAAGCCTGAACACTGAGAATCATAGTCAGAGATATGTAACTGGGATTGTGGGATTTGTGTTTAAGGATCTGAGTGGTTCAAGTTCCTTAGCTTTTACATGTGGGTATGTCTTATTAGTTTTGAGGTTAAAGAAGGGATAGGATAGAATTGCCATGAGATCTTAGGAGCAGGTCTGCTCTTTGCTTTGCTAGCAGCCTGATTGCCTTTTTAACTGTTATACAATGGTGTTCATTTCTCTGGGCTCATGTCATAGATTTACATATTTTGTTTTCCAGTATTTGAATGGTATGATCACAGGATCATAGGAGATTACTAGGCTATCTACCCAGAGGTCATTTTAAGCATAGCCATTTAATCCCAATATAATACCATAGAAATATTAGTTAATACCCAAGATTCCATTTAGTAATGACTGCCCATGTCCAGGAGAGTTGTGGGTGCTGTCCCTGGTAAGAATCTTTGGTGCCCCATCCACTCATCCAGGTTCCTCTTGAGCAGTGTCATAGAGGTGCTGTGTTTCACATGAATATTACATTTTTAGTAGAAACTGCTATACAAGACTAAGGATTCCTTTCCCTGTTGCAATGCAGACCTGGCTGAGTGTGAGAGGAAAGGGGGATATTTTTTGTGCCCAGAAAAGAGTAACAGCTCCAGGTTTCCTTTCCTGCTGGGGCACAATAGGGGCACAATAGCTAGCTGGTGGGGCAGATGTAGGACTTCTGAACACCAAAAAAAAAAGTATAGAATGCATAGTAAAATGTCACTCATAATACTTTGTTAAATATTAATGACCATTTCCCTGTATTTCTCTATGAAAAACAATAAATACCACAGATTAATAATGTATTTACATATTTTACATATCATGGGAATGTGCACAACACTGAGAAAACTAAATTTATCGTACGGATTGTGACTTGGATGAAATCTTAGCATGCTACAGTGTAACAAATCAGTTCGGTAGTTAATACAACAAAGTGGGAGAATAAGACAAAGACGTGTGCCTCAGAAAAAAAAGACAAACATAATCTCATAAAACAAATTCAAGAATAACAAGTTTGCACTGACTAGAGAACTGGATTTAATTTAATACTTGGGGTGGCAAGCCCCATACCACCTAAATGAATTTATACTAACTCTGAGATCATTATACCTGCCAAAAATGGAATTTCCAAAAACTGACAGTCTAGGATTTAGTGTATACTTCTCATTTTTTTGCAATTCAGTCTCAGCATTTGTGAACTCTCTATAGTGGGTCCTGACATTTCAAATGGTTATGGAAGAGGAATTTACCATTGGTTATACTGAGATTCTTTTCAATACTAAAGTATTCTGTTTTGTTTAATAATTGACTATGAGTGTTTTCCTGTAAAGTCTGAAATAAGTTGTTGTTGTCTTTCGGCTTTTCCCGGTCAGGGGTCGCCACAGCGGACCTCCAGTCCGCTAATGATTAGCAGTAGATTTTCACGAACGCCGAGGTGCCAGCTCGACATTTAACCTTCAACGAATGCATACCCATTTACACATGTCTTTCGGTTGGGTGGGCGTTCGAACATCATACATTTTTTATAGATTCATAGATTCATAGATTAGTATAGGCTAACTGCCCTTTTGGGTCATTTGAAGCCTAGCCAGTTACCCCATGTGAGAATCAAACCCAAATTGGCAAATGGAGGTGAAATGATTCAAACCCTTTACATTCAACTACAGGAAACAGTTCATTAATGTAGTACCAGACAATGCTCGATCACTTAAAATGTTAACTGAATAATTAGTGTAACATCGACATGCATTATCTGTAAAAAAAAAGAAGACGTTAATGAAGGGACAGGGCATAAATAAAAAAGAAGACGTTAATGAAGGGACAGGGCATAAATAAAAAAGAAGACGTTAATGAAGGGACAGGGCATAAATAAAAAAGAAGACGTTAATGAAGGGACAGGGCATAAATAAAAAAGAAGACGTTAATGAAGGGACAGGGCATAAATAAAAAAGAAGACGTTAATGAAGGGACAGGGCATAAATAAAAAAGAAGACGTTAATGAAGGGACAGGGCATAAATAAAAAAGAAGACGTTAATGAAGGGACAGGGCATAAATAAAAAAGAAGACGTTAATGAAGGGACAGGGCATAAATATGAGAAACAATGTGTGATGTTCTGCAAAATTAGAGACAGATAAGGGGCACTCAAGTTAACAGAACAACAGGTTTTACATCAACTTGCATTTTCTGAACATTTGAACGACAAAAACTATGAAACTGTAGTAACTGCTTTAACTGGTGTAACTGACCAGCTGTAAACCTCAGTGATTTATCAGAAAATTACATATGTGAAGGCCTGTCAATAACTGCAGAGGATTAAGACTATAAGCTCCATAGTCAAGAGAATAAGGTTTGATATCTTTTATTTCCATTTGCCTAGTGTGTGATTTTGTTAAGCCACTTAACCAGACAGTGCTCATGGGTTGCCACTTTAACTGGTTTAAAAAGATAGAAAAACAAAAAGATAAGCCATGTGACAAACTACCACTATACAGTTTCTGAACAATAAGAGGAAAGCTAGATTAGGGTCAAATGGGGCACTTGGCAGGGTAATGAACCTGCCCCCATCCCCACGAAGCCATACCAATATCCCATTACTTGACTGTCTCTCCCCAAACAGCTTTCTCCTTAAGTTTTATAATGATAACAGAAACGTGGAAACGTTTATTAAAACCTTTACAGCAAAAGCAATGGCAGTCATTCAATGAATAAAACAACAAATAACATCAACACTGAAAACAGACATCGTGAGCAACAGTAAATTTCTCTTTCTTTTAAAGTCACACTTTCATGAAAATGCATCTGGCAGTCCATTAAGCTACAAAAGATGTGCTGGGATTCATAGACATGTAATGAGGCACCAGTTAGTGTCTATATGAAGGCTGAGGGTATTCAAATGACAAATCTGTAATGCATTTGCTAACAGTTTGTGACAGCCAACTTGGGGCAGCCCAGGAGTACTGTCTGATGAAGTGACTTGGTCTGAGTCACACTAGAAAAATGAAGGCTGAAAGAATCAAACCTTGCACTACAGGAAGCAGCCCATTAACAGCTGTTAGT
>NC_056729.1:1772319586-1772339586 GCF_019279795.1 Protopterus annectens
TCCTGAAGTTCTCCATTTAAGGTCAACCTAGGAACATTCTTGAAGTTCTCCATTTAAGGGTAACCTAGGAACATTCCTGAAGTTCTCCATTTAAGGTTAACCTCGGAACATTCCTGAAGTTCTCCATTTAAGGTTAACCTAGGAACATTCCTGACGTTCTCCATTTAAGGGTAACCTAGGAACATTCCTGAAGTTCTCCATTTAAGGTTAACCTAGGAACATTCCTGAAGTTCTCCATTTAAGGTTAACCTAGGAACGTTCCTGAAGTTCTCCATTTAAGGGTAACCTAGGAACATTCCTGAAGTTCTCCATTTAAGGGTAACCTAGGAACATTCCTGAAGTTCTCCATTTAAGGGTAACCTAGGAACATTTTCATGCATTCACATGAATATGTCTGTATCCTTTTATCCACCTAATATTTCTTCCAGCGGAGTCCTCTAAAATCTAAATCACACTAATTCCAACATCTGTATCATTGGCTTTCCTCTTTTAACTCTTCTGTCTTTCATGAGTATCATTTGTTCCTATGTTACCCCTCTCTTCTTTGTCCATTCATTTAAGGTAACCTCATATCTTCCTTAGTATCTCTAAAAATTGACTTATCATCTGTACCCTTCTGGCCTACCTCATCTTTTCTTATTTTCTAATTCCAGTATTACTGTTTCTCATTTTATACCTCCCTACTCACCCCACCTCCCTATAATCATAGGCAATCAGAACCATCCCATTCCTCCATTGTTTCACATAAGTCTTTTCTTTAGGTTTCTCTGTGAATGCAATATCCCACAGTGTATTCATCAGTCTTCCATCTTAGTTACCCCCTCTCTCTTGCCCCACAGCCATAGTGAGTTCATCTACATAACTTTCACTGGCACACAGATTGTTTCCTATTACCATCCAATGTGACCCTCCACACGCGCACACACACACACACACACACACACACACACACACACACACACACACACACACACACACACACACACACATTGTTAAAAAAAAACTGAAAAAAATAAAGCAGGGAATACCCTTGTTGCAAGATGCCATTATTTACTATGGCTTTCTGCTAATACAACCCTTTCTGACTACCTTACTTCGGTTCCCATTCAGAAGCCTGAAACATCATAAGCCTGAAAATCAAAATCCTGAAACCAAAAGCCTGAAAATTCAGAATCCTGAAAACTCAAAATCCTGAAAGCCCAAAATCCTGAAAGACCAAAATCCTGAAACTCAAAATCCTGAAAACACAAATAATGCTAATATGTCACTATAAAGACACTAATATCTACCAACTGACCCTGACCCTAACCCTAACCCTAAGATCCGTCACTATCGCACACTCACCTGACCCGCCCTAAACCTAACTCACTTAAACCGCCCCTAACCCCAATATTTGTCACTATTGCATATATGCCTAACCTGCGCCCTAACCCTAACTCACTTAAACCGCCCCTAACCCTAAAATAAAACCAACCGCACACTTACCTGACCCCAACGCATGACCTAACACCACAGGGCTAACAATAGCAAAGCCACAATGACATCAGTATGTCTATTTTGTGTTTTCAGGATTTTGAGTTTCAGGATTTTGGTCTTTCAGGATTTTGGGCTTTCAGGATTTTGAGTTTTCAGGATTCTGAATTTTCAGGCTTTTGGTTTCAGGATTTTGATTTTCAGGCTTATGATGTTTCAGGCTTCTGAATGGGAACCCTTACTTCACATACATTCCCCTGCATCTGATCTGTCATTGCTATAGTACAAAAAAGTCTTCATTTTCCATTCTACACAATTCACTACTTTTACTTTTAACCAGGCCTTGTTCTTCTGTTCCACCTTTGTGTGTGCTATTTACTTGATAAGATACTTTCCTGATGTTTTTGTTTTCAATATTTTAAAATATATGTGTTATCTCTGTAATTATTGCCACTGTACCTTGTGTAGAAAATCACTCTGAATGTAACTTTTGATAAATTTTGTTTATAAAACACTTGCACCTTGGTGATAATGGCATAATTACAAAAGATATTATTAAGCTGAAGGTCTAATGGTTTTACAAGCTCTAAAAATAAGAAATAATCTTACTGTTAACTTATCAATGAACAGAAAGCATCTGTTTCTTGTCAACTTTTCTTGAACAACTTATGAGAGAGTCGATGTCCATTTCACCTGTTGCTGGCAGGCACTAAGGTCATTCTACATAAATCCGATAAGCTTTTGTTTAAAAGCAGCCAGATAAGCCATCTCTTGTAGTTGAGTAGAGAGATGATGCAGTTACTTCTCACAGTTCTTTTTCTGGCAGGTGGTAAGTTTACTGCTATAAGATTTATATTTCTCTGGGAGGGCTATTCACCAGATTTATTATATTTATGAGAAACACAGTTACAGGTCACAGGTGAAGGGAGACATTTATTTATTCATTATTTTATTTCCATTTGTTATCCGACAGTAGTCCATCTGAGATGTCATAGCCCTTTTCTGGTAGAGGGCCGGGGAGAAAAGCTCCAGTAATTTTGTAAACAGAACAAGCTAACATACAATCTGAATACAAGCAGTAGTAGCAGGAATTCCTACAGACGCTGCTGTAAAACCAGCCAAAGATAATAACACAGAGTTTTATCTTTAAATTATATCAGTATAAATGATATAAAAGGTAAGAATCTGTTTACAGATGTACAGTCTTTTACATGCAGAGGTGGAATAGATGAGTACATATACTGAAAAAAATTTGCATGACAGACAGATGAGAAAAATTAAGTAGGTTTGGGTAATGTTTGTAAAAAAATAAGTTGTATTCATATTAAGGAATGAAAGGTTCTAAGCAGAGGATGGGAGGAGGGGCGTACTGATGGAAAATGGGGGCTATCGTTTGCATGATTAGACCCAAAGGGATCTCTAGCTAAATTTTATAGTTGTGCATGTTTATATCTGTGTTGCTTACCCTACTAATTAAATTATACTAGAACATTCAGTCTGATTAGGTGGCACTTTATAAGTCTTACGAATTTCTTTGTATTAGTTTCTATTTTGATTTCTGTATGTAGATTATTCCACTGTTCAGCAACTGTTACTAAATAGAGTGAGTCTTTCTGGACATGTGATGACTTGATGGTGATTAATTTGTTTTAGCTTAAAGTTCTTAAAGAGCACCTGTATTATATCTTTACACTACACTGTAAAGGATGGGCATTTGCTATGCTTAAATAGGATATATTGTAACACTTTGGATCAATACTGTATAAAGAGTATTTTCTGCCTCAAACCAATTACTTTTACTAATTCACAGCAATTGCACTTTTTATGAGATACGTTTGCAGTGAGCCAGGAAATTTTATTGTAGCATTTTTTTAAATTTGTGTAGATAAGATTCTTGGAAGATTAGTGAAAATAGTAGAAATATATCATAAGGCCGGGAGTAGAAATGTGTGTGTGTGTGTGTGTGCGTGTGTGCGCATGTGTGTGTGTGTGTGTGTGTGTGTGTGTGTGTGTGTGTGTGTGTGTGTGCCTGTCTGTGTGTGTGTGTGTGTGTGTGTGTGTGTGTGTGTGTGTGTGTGTGTGTGTGTGTGTGCGTGTGTGTGTGTGTGTGTGTATGTGTGTGTGTGTTGCCATGTCTGCTTTTGGAACTGATTTACTGATAAGTGTATGTTTATCACACTTGAGGTTCTATTGCTGGTTATTTCCAGTAATTTAGCTTGATGTACTTGATAAATGTGCATGTTATCTAGAGCTGTTATGAAAAAATCTGCATTTTGCTTTACAGAGGTATCAGAAGATGAGACAAATCTTTTTTTTTTTCTAGTATTTAACATGAGTTGGGAATGAAGATTGCTGGTTTAGTGTATTTAAAAAAGGTAGCTTCACAGGCAAGGGCGGAGTAATTTTCACAATGTGTCAGTGTGGCCTTTGTAACTAATTTGTACATATCACTGATACAAATGTTAAACAGTAAAAGGGGTTTAGAAATGGTTCTTTTAAGACTCCACCTATACATATTTGGAAGGTAGAAAATTAGATTTACCATTTATCACATTGGTTCTTTTGATCAGGCACATACCTCTCAACTTCTTAGTGCAAGAAATCTGGTCAAAGCCTAGAATAATGGGGGGACAAAGGCCCAAAATAGGGACAGATTTAAATATTACTCTTATAAACTTAGAAAGTTACTAGAATAACAGACTTTATTTTAGCATGCATTTTCTGAAAGATATGTCTAACACTCAAATATATGTCACTATTTAGTGACTTCAGTTCTCAGTGATTTAAACCACAAATTTTATGAGGATCAGAACAAAAATCTGTGGCAAAAATCTGGATATTCTGTGAAAATCTGAACAGTCGAAAGCTATTGTCAGTCAACCTTGAAACCATGTGATCATGTCATTGTTTACCTTCAGGTTTCCCTGTTTATCATGCAGAAGTTGATAAAAAAAACTGCATCAGAGGCTTTGGTCAGATCTTAAAACAGTGAAGCGACATTGTGACATTGATTTCCATGTTTATTGATAATTTCTTTACTAAAGCATAATTGGTGAGATGGTTGGGTCAAAAACCATGCTGGTTATTAAATTGTTTTTATAAGGGACCAAGAAATTGCTTGTGCATGCATTTTTCAAGATCTAGATTGTTACTGGTGCTTAGACACACATCTTTCATTAACAGACCTGCTAATGAAAATTGATGTTCTGTCAGCTGCTAAACATAGTAGCCTGGAAGGTTGTCACAGGAGCGGCCTTAGGTCAACTGGTGCCCTAGGCAAAAGGGCTCCACGGAGCCCCCTAACACACCATCTGGTACCCCCATCCTGGTCTACCTACACCAAATAAATACTGGAGAAGCACCCCTGCTACAGCGGCGCCCTTGGCGGCCACCTAGTTGGCCTACGCCTAAGGCCGGCTATGGGTTGTTATTAGGAGGAAGTTTAACACAACTTACCTGCTTTTGTAAATTTGTTTGTAGAATGCCAAAATAGTTTATGATTATTCTTGTGAGCACATTGTAATTTATGAAGTATTCACCATTATCTTTTTGTATGCTTTTAGACTGTTTTGTAGTTTTGTAGATCAAAAATAGCTGGATTTGTTTTCAATGTTTTTTTCACCTGTTAACCCCAATAGTCATCATTTGGCAGTCCTGCATTTAGCACAGAGGACTGAACTCTAAGGTGATAAGAGGCAGCTTTCTGTATCCATGGTATGAGGTTTAATTATTTACATCTTTATTTGCTTCCTCTGTGTGACTCTGAACAACTCACTTAGTCTGATAGTTACCAGCCGTTAGGGTACTGAAGGAGACTCACAGAGCTATACGTATTGATAAAGACTCCATGGTCTAACAACTCTCAATGTTATTTAACTGATTGATCATTACAGATTTAATTTATTCCACAACATTCCTACCCAAAGTATTCATAAGGATATCTTCATAAATATAGCAAAGATTTTTTAATTTACTCTGGTTTTAACAGTATTTTCTATTTGGGAAGACTGACCCAAAAGTCCACTAATTTTTCTGAGAGATAATACTACCATATATCTCCCTGAACTTTCAGATTGTGCTTTTTTGTCATCATAAAGCTCTTTTTTGAAATATAGTACTTACATAGCTTCTGTAAAAGTCTGACTGAGTAAAATTCATTTTTAGTGGAGGCCCAGGGAGAAAAGCTCCACATTTACGTTACACATGATGCACATTTAGAATTGCAGGACCTCGTTTACACAATTTTAGATATTTTTAAATATTTCTTACATAAACATAGTATTTTAATGCAAAAAGAGAGATATTAACATAAATTGGCTAATTACTGAATAGAGAAATAACACACAGTAACAAAATTAATGATGGCTGCAGGGAAAAGGTCAAACTAAGGTGGTGAGGAGGACTTGTAGTTAGTGGCGGGGCATGAGATAAGGGGAAAAAGTAAAGATTTTAGGAAATTAGTGCCGTATGAGGAGCAGTGATGAGGTACCAAAAGACTGATGAAACAAAGTGGCTGTAAGAGTTGGACAAAATTAATATGAGTAAAGCTAGCCAGGTGAGCAGGAAGAACAGAGCCATCTTTGGCACAGGTACTGTTTAAGCAAAGTTTTGAAGCTATTTCAGTTTTCAATCTGTTTTAACCGTGCAAGGATTTCAGTCCAGAGTTTTGACACATAATGGAAGTAGAGAGAGTCTCCACCAGTGTTGAATGCCTTACTGAAACACAATGAAAGTTTATTGCTAGATCAAAGGTCTCTAGTGGGTGAATAGTACAGCAAAGTATTTTGTAATGCTGGACATTTGCTAGGAGAGTGCAATAGATTGTGGGCAATGGTTAGTTGTGAGCATGTCAACTGGTTTGAGAGTTCAAGCCAGTTTAATTGTTTTAATGTGAGGCAGTGGTGTGTTTTATAAGACTGGTCGGTTGCACATTTAGCTATTTTGCAGTAGTAGTAGTAAGCTGGTTTAGTTTTATAAGTAGTGTTGATAGTTGTAAAAATTGGGGAAGCATAGAATAGAGAAGAAAGGATGAATGTTGCTGGTAAGATAATCATTGCCTGATCTGTTAGGCAGTTTTTGGCCTTGAAGTTTTTGGAAAGTCTTCTTGATGGAATGAAGTGTAGGGGGATTGGATTTGAGTTTGATATCTATTATGACTCAGAGTAGTTTAGTTTGGTTTATGTTTCCTATTTTTCTGTTTTTACTTGAGATAATTGAAATGTGTATTTTTGGTTAAGGTGTTGCTTTGGAAAAAATAGCATGTTTGTTTTTTTTTTTTTTTTGAGGGGGGTTGGCATTCAGCAGCAAGTTAGAAATGTTTAATTTAGTTTTTGTGGGTTTGTACTATAGATGAGACCTCTTATTCCTTGACCCCTCTGCTCTTAATTCTATTCTGCCTGCCCCATTACAAAAATGAGGCCACAGACATCCCCATGTTACTTTAGATGGGACCTTATGAATTGTCTGCTCAGAAAAATAATGCTCTCTTGTTTCCTTTTGCTGATGTCTCTGGCTATAAATGTTAGTATTCAAACAGCATTCCTTTTTTGGTTTTCTAATCATTCTTCCTTACTTTTTAATTTGTCTGCTATGACTATTCCAAATCTCTTTTTTGGTTTTTAGCTCCACAGCTGTGAACTCCTTTTCTGGTGTTCTCTCATCCAGATGCTTTCTACTGAATTAATTTTTTATAGGATGTTCTAATCTTATACTGTGTCTTGTCAATCGTTATCAGCAAAAAGGCAAACTTTTCCTTGTAGGCCTCCTGCAAGGTCAGTTACACTGGCCTTGTTATTGACCTCTGTGACACCCCACTGCCTGTCATTCTTTTCATTTTTTTCTTTGGGTCCTCGTCCACAAGACCCCTGGAGTTCCTGCACTCTATCAATCCATTTATTCCACCTCTGTGGTAGAGCCCAGCAACCCACTAATTCATTCATTCTCTTGGTAGAGATAGCAAGCCTAGATTAGTAGTCATTCAGTGAGGGAGATCGACCTTTTTTGTTATTCGAATACATCTGTATTCCGTGTCTACATTGTCTGCAAATGTTGCCTTTTACCAGCAGAGATGCACTACTACACATTCAGCCTCTGGCCATAGTGCAACATGCTGCAGGGGACAAACTCGGAAGTCATGGTCCTCTCCATGCCACTATGAGGTGGAACTTGCTCAAATTTCCAGCACCCCTGTACCTTGAGCTTCAGTGCCCAGGTTGCTGGTTAAAGCCTGAAAATTTGGAGCAAAAGTCAAAGTTTAACCTTTTTGCCAGTGGAGCTACCAAGTTGCTATCCTTTTATGTGAGTAACAGCCTGTTTATTATAATCATCTGCATTCTGTTGTCTAGCCAGTGTTTTACCAATGTACTTTTCTCTGAACACATTCCCAAGTATATTCAACTTTTTTACAGTGTCAAATGCACTGATAAGATCTAAATAATGTCCATCAGTTACCTCTATCTGCCAAACACCCAAGCTATCTACTCAGTTTTTTTCTTGGCATAACTGCCTTCTTTTCAACCCATGTTACCACTGGCTTACAGATATTTTTAAAATATATCCTTCAAAAAGATTCCTAAATGTTTCCCAGGAATTGAGGTCAAACTTAATAGAGCTGTACTTCTACATCTGTGTTGCTTTCTCCTTAGTGGACAAATAATCATATTCATTCCTACAGGCTATGGGAACCTTACATCTGCCACTGATTTATTACAACTGTTACTCATTCTCACAGGCTATGAGAACCTTATACCTGCCACTGATTTATTAAAAATGTTACTCATTCCTACAGGCTATGGGAACCTTACATCTGCCACTGATTTATTAAAAATGTTATTCATACTGCTTTTTTTTATCCACACCTGAGTGTTTCTTCCTTCCGATGAGGTGTTAAACTGACGTCCCATCTGCTCAGTTTGCTGGTAGCTCAGGTGGATATTAAAGATGCCATGGCATCTATTGAAAAGAACATGGGAAGTACCCTGATGCTCTGGCCCTAGTACTATCAATACCACCTCAGAGATTCCATGAAAAGATGCTACTAGCCTAGTTTGTCTAACCTGATCAACAAAGGATAAATAAAACAAAATATGCATACCTACAGTTGAACTTAAGCAGGTGACTAAAACATAAGTATTAGTTAATGGCACATTGAGAGGCCAGCAAAGTAATTTTTGGCAGGCAGCATTCATTATTTACTGAGCTCCAACAGATGACATTCTGTTCTGTTAATTCTATATCGTATTGCTTCCTCCCAGGATGTTTCCCAGGATACTACATTTGACCCTTACTGATTATCACCCTCTCCACACACACACACACACACACACACACACACACACACACACACACACACACATATACACGTATGCATGCATGCACACACACACACACACACACACACACACACACACACACACACACACACACACACACACACACATATACACGTATGCATGCATGCACACACACACACACACACACACACACACATATACACGTATACATGCATGCACACACACACACACACACACACACACACACACACACACACACACACACACATGAGCTCATGCACACATATATGGGTCCCCTTTAAAATGTCAACTTCAACTTATCGGAAAGTTGTCTTGCAAATCACCAAGATGAGAATGTTAAAAGTTCACAATGCCAGAATTCCAGTACGTCTCAATTTAACTCCAGGAAAGTAACCACCGGTCCACCATAGTGAGCTTTGCCCTGTTCTCCACTATAGTGTGATCTCGGACTTGGTATATTTAGTTAGGGCGGGGTGTGGGGGGGTGCAGCCCCCCCTCACTGATGGGTTTACTTTGCTTCCATTCATGTTGTAGTGATTGGTGACCTAGTGGTTACTTTCCTGGAGTTAAATTGTGATATTTCAGGAGTTCAGCATTGTGAAATTTTAATGTTCTCATCTTGGTGATTTACAATTTGATATACCATTAAATCAATGTTTTAAAGTAGACCCATGTATATACACACACACACACACACACACACACACACACACACACACACACACACACACACACACACACACACACACACACACCCAGACACACACACATACACACACACACACACACACACACACACACACACACACACGCACACGCAAACACACGCACGCACACACACACACACACACACACACACACACACACACACACACACACACACACACACATACACACATTTATTTATCTGACATTTGTTAACCGGGTTGGTCCAAATGAGCCAGAAGCCCATTTTCAGTGGAGACCCGTGGAGAAAAGCTCCAGAGTTGTACAGACCAAAATGTAGTAAATATATACACAAAAAATATTTGTGAATACAAAAAAAAAAACACATGAAAAAATTGCAGTAGATACATCTGCAAGATGAGTATCTTAAGAGAAGATATTAAGGTAAAGCATAATTATAATGTAGAAAAAGATAGTTAAGTACAGCTTAAATACATACATATTTACATGAGTTGTAGTAGCCTAGCTCATGGAGTTAGATGAAATAAACAGTGTACTTAGAGTGGAGAAAATACAGGAGTCTAATATTCTTATACAGAGTACTGTAGAAAAAGGGGAGTGGAGGATTAGGTAGGGTCATGACAGGGGCAGGAACTTGCGTTAAGTAGGAATTGTTTTAGATCCATTTTGAAGGAGCTAAAACATACACACACACACACACACACACACACACACACACACACACACACACACACACACACACACACACACCAAGCATTAATAAATCCCTTGTGTTTGTAGGCACTAGCAGGAGAGAACCTCCTATACCAGCAGGCTGGTTGTTTTATCTCCCTTCCTTATGAAATTTGTCAGTTTTGTCATCTGCTTGAGCCTTTGGCCTCCTAACTTCTTGTCTCTTTCCTATTTTAAGGGACATATTTCCATGTCTTCTTCTTTCTGCACTCTCTTGTATTTACACATTTCCCGTACTTAGAAGACATCTCACAGACAAACAGAATTTCTTTTCTTTCTTTTAAATTTGCTGCTGAGTTTCACACCTATGCTTAATGTTCCCGTATTGTTCATTTTTGATCTAACTCCATTGTAGAGCTGCAGACATTATGTAAACTATATGTTTTAGTTTTGTTGTTTGGTTATGCTTGTTTGTGCAAAGTACAATTTCAGTGGTACTGAATTATCATGCGAGCTTTGTTTACCTGAAGAATGTGCTGTGATATCACACAACACCCATCTAACCCTGATTTAAAGTAAATCCAACAATATGCTGAGCTAGTGAGAGATCTGTTATTTTCTTAGTGGTGCTTTGCAAACGTGTTGGAAGGAATTAAAATATCTCTAATTTTTAAAAATTGTTTTCATATAATTGATTAAGACCCATTAGAGGCAAGTGTCTCTTTTTAGGGTGCACTGAGATTCTGGATTATTAAGTGTCTTTCTAAAATCAGACAGTCCACAAGTATAGAGTAAAGGAATCGTACACAGGCTGCAGGATGAAGCTTGTTAGGAACACTTATCCTTAATATCCTCCATTGTATTTTTAATCTATTTTATAAAAGTACAAATATAAACTGTGCTATGTTAATACCTTCACTGAGCAATCATATTGCTAGAAGACGTATTGGCGAAAACATGACAAATATTGTTCAAGCCTCCGTAGGGGAACAAATAGCAACAATTCTAGCATATGCTGGATTTCTTTATCAGCATGCAATAGCTTGAAAGCACTTTCATAAAGCTGACAGATGTCACTGTCAGTTTAAACTGTGGATTACCACCCACCCAAAGGGTAAGATTTATCTAATAAAGTGGAGTCATCAGTCCTGGGCAAAATTTGAAGTATATTTACAAACTTTTCTTCTGTGGAATATTTGAGCTGAGTGAGTAAGAATTTTCTGATGTCCAGTAGGCACTTCGTGAATTTATTCCCATGCCATTAATTGCAGTTATATGTGAACTAACTCAAACTGAATTATATTGCTATATTTCACTGACAGATGTTTACTTTATTAAGAAGAATAGAGCAACAATCTAAATGGACCTTTTCCAGGCTCATCCTGGAGCAGTGCCTACTTGCTCAGAGTCACACAGTAGGCAAATAAAAATGGAGGGATCCAAATCCTGAACTACAGGAAGAAGCTTGTTAATGGATCATAGCTTTATTCTTCTGCACTAACTGCCATAGATTTAAAGTTTAAAGTTTACTCCAGGACTCAAAAATGAACAGCATAAAATAAAACTTGATTTAAAAAGTAAAACTACAGTTGGAGATTTAAAGCTTTTGTCTTATGATTTGCTAGGGCATGCTTGTTTTATTTTTATTTTATTCTATCTTGCCTATTATGATGAAATTGTTTTATGAATTTTTCTAGTTTCCTGAGCCAATTACCTGTGTAGATAACATTTACGCAGGTATTGGATTGTAACACTGACAAAAAATTAGTTCTGTAATAGATCATAATAGAATAGGGATAACATTTCAATCTTCCTCGGTCAGACTGCACTAGATATTTGTACCTTATTATTGTGCTATGTGGAGCACAAACAGTAGAAATTCAGTCCTGCATTCATAGTAGAAGCCACACGATCGCTATGGTTTTGTTGTCTGCATATTGCAATTTTCTGTGGCAAGGAAACCATTTTCAATTAGATTTTATTTCTAATTAGTCTTGAATACATAGATGTCTATAAAACAATAAGGTTTACGTGGGATGAAACACTAGGAACTATGATGTGCAAAGCTTGATACTTTCAAGTTCTAAACCCAGTACTGCAGTTTTATGGTTTTATTCCCACAACTACTTTCAAAACAAGGCAAAAGTAATTGAGTGGATTCTTCACACAAGATGTGTGTGTGTTTGTGGAGGGGGAGTTGTCATTCTGCTTTTATGTATTTACGAATGTATAGAGCTGTACAGCTGTAATGTAGACAATATCAGAGCCAACAGAAAGCTGTTGTCATCCTTCCTGTGAAATATCCGCCTGAACTAAACATCAGTCCGCACTAAGGATATGGAGGTCGGCATTGTCCATGAATCAGAAGTATTTCCAGATTCACATTAGCAGGGTACCTTTATCATGTTTCTTTTTAATTTGTGCCACTTTGTTTACTACCAATAAAAGACTTGCATAATACTACACTCAGAGGCAATACACTGGCTAATGCTTAACTATCTATTGAAACATGGGGTACTATCTCTTTGTACATCATGGTATTTGCATGGAATTAGAGAGACCCTATAAATTATTCCAGTGTAAAAGAAGCTGTCATATGTTTTTCTTTTAATATGTTCTTATAAACCTGGAAGACAAAAGAAGTCAGCATTAGAAACAAGGTTTGATAAACTCTGATAGAAAATGATAACCAGAATGGTAGTTACTCTCTGCAGTTCATCAGAAAACATGTTTTATTTTTTAAAGAAATGTCAAGTGTTAATGATATTGTGAGAAGTGAGTGAATGTTTCTAGAAAGAGAGCAAATAGTCCAGACCTTTTTCTAAAATATTCCCTCATCTAATTTTGAATATGTTCATCTGCACTCACTCATCAATTAACCCTGATATAGCTGTCTGTTAAAGGAAATGTTTTCATGTAATATTGTATAATCTTAAGCTTTTTCCATCCGTTATCTCTAAAATGCTTCTGGCTTAGAATCTGTGTGAATTTTGTAGTGTAAGTCATTAACTATACTTTTATTTTGTCCTTGAATTGCCCAACGTGACAGACCATCCTGCCTATTTTTAGCTGCCTGCTCATTACTGATGTGATATTATATCTACTACTTTTGTTGGCTTCAGATAATAAATGTTCTGTTGCCTTTTAGTTTGTCATCTGGTGTTTATTCACAAGATGGCATCTTTGAAAGTTGTTTGGGTAAGTCTCATTTTCTTATAAGAAAGAACAGTTATTTCATGCTAGTGTGACATACATCTATTGAAGTAATATGTGCAGGCCTAAACTGAATGAACTAGGAACCCAAACGGCCATGACTTCAAGGCCTTTACAGCAAGTGCTGTGAGTACGGCATCACATGACTTGCATCCTGTTTACTGTTAACTCCCAGTCTTAAAGATATGTATCGAAATCAAAATATGTATCAAAATATTTCAGTCGCTAAAATCTTTTAAGATGGAGTAATATACTCAAACTGGAAAATGTAATTAATTTGTTCAGGTATATAGTATGTATTACCCTCCCCTTAGCCTGGTAAACGATTATTTACCCTCTTTTTCCTATATTACCACTGTTTTGTGCACACTGCATTACACAAAGTATAAATCTATTTTCTTCCATCCTATGTTTTAAAATCACTAACATTTGTGCAGATCTACCATGCACTGGTCGTCTACAAATTACTTCTCAATAATCAGCTTGGAATTACACTTTCATTTTTCCTCCCGCTGAGAGAAAAAGCGCATGCATTTTATTTTCTAGCTTTCCTGGAGACTACCAGTCACTGGAAAGCCAGAAAACTGCTTCTTAAGAGCCATCTTGGGATTAGTGCTACTGTTATTGTCCTGGTATACAAAGGAGGCGAGGGACTTTGATTTTTGAGTGTGTCTGATTTGACAGTATGCATAGGACTTCAGGGACTTCGCTGACTCCTCTGGTTTTGGACCACTGTCTCTGGTTTTGGACCACTGTACAGCTTCTCTCTGTTGACTGAGCTGCTGCCCGGGGTATCTATCAGAAAAAGGCTGCAACAAGCTCACACACCCACAAAACATTTGGGAGTTGACTGCTGATCAACAAACAGCCTCTGACCCTCTTGTTAGAAACCATGTTGAAAAAGAAAGATGCCAGAACTTGAGGTCATCTTACTCAAGCACATTTATTCTTGTGTACTTAGTGAGACATGGTTTCTATGCAATGACAGCACTCCCTCTCTCTCTCTAGTGCCTCTCTTGCCTTTTGACCTGTGGCAAACTTTGGAGGAGTATCCATATTTGTCAGAAACACCATCACCTCATGTCAAATTATTCACAACCTAACATTTAGCTCCTGGAGATCCATATTACTATTGAGAAATCCAGCTAATGCTTCATTACTAGCTATAGATCCCATCAATATCTCCCAAAAATCATGGAGATTATCTTAGTAACACCAAGGGGCTAAATATCAAACCATATTCATTCTTGCTAGGTCACTTCAATTGTCCAAGCATTGACTGGCAGTTTTACACCATTAAAAATGGATATGGTCAATTTTACCAGATTTTCTTTATATCAATGCATTAAAGCAAACTGTAAAACTATCTACTAGAGGTTTAAATATTCTTTTTTAAATAGCATTGTATTAGTTCTGACTAACAAATTGAATGTATAACATTTAATGCATTTTTGTCAAACCTTAAAACATTACATTATAGTGCAACTCAAGCAGAATCTGATCATTTTTCACAACATTCTGAGAGCTGTTAAAAAATCTGTAGAAACGAAAGAAAACGTAGTGAACAAGTATATGAAGTCAGTATAAAATATGCCTTCACATGCCTTTTGGAGCTTATTGCACCTCTTGTGTTTACAAATATAGCAAAATACTTCAAGACTCAAACCCTATTTTTGATTCTCTAAGCTTATCAGTCATAAGCTGAAACTGCTGTTCCTATTGTAATGCAGTGTTCTTCTATGTCTGAAAAATCAGTGCCGTCCAACACTGCAGGGTCTCTGGGATGGTACACCCTGGAAAGGGAATGCCCAGCACCCAAAACCATGGTGAGTCACTCACTCTAAGCTTGACTCATGGCAGTCTAGAACCCTGCTATAAGCTTAAACTTTACAGGGAATATCTTAGGACAGGCTCAAAGCATGTTGCGATAGTTTGTCATCCTTCTGCAAGCATTTCCATCAGGTCCTAACCTCCAGGTGGTAGGAGTTCCTGTGTAACACTTTTGGAAGTGTGACGTTGGAAGTTGACAAGTGGGGGAGCCTTATATCATTAAGAGATTTAAGACATTTATTCCAGTCCATCTGAATAATTCTTTTTGGAGAAATCCTCATCATTTAAATTTTAATTGAGCTGTTGCTGACTCTGTGAGTTCTAACTCTGTACCATACAGTGATTTAAGTTTTATTTCAGAGCACTTACTGCATAACCACCTCTACTCCTGTGCTGACCTAATTCCACATTATACTGGGCTATGATGCTGTACAAGTTTAGATATCATCACCAAGTTATATTAGCTTGTGGATGTTTTTACTGAAGCTCCACAAAAGAGAAGACCCCTGCCCCCTCGTATCATCCCATAGATCATTAGCAAAGTAAAATCTTGCTCTGATCCAGTTATGCCATCTCAACATTTTATCCTCTATTGTGATCAAACTGTTGTACCTTATACATGAATTCTGGGTGATGTTCCTGGATTTAGGGTCTTACTTCTTCCTCTAGGCATAAAATTATTCATTAAGCCCTCTTGAATCCCAAACCTTGTAGGATAGAACTCTGTCGACAGTGGAAGTCTTGTGGACATTTAATACAATCACTGGCCTGGCAAAACCCAAATTGATGAGGAATAGTCTGTCACTCTAAAGGAACACAATCCAATAGATGCAGTGCTGTATGCATAGGTTATCAGGCCACCCCTCCATCATGCTTATTGACAAACATCCTCTTCCCACCAATCCAGGACATTTTCCTTCCTCCAGAACATTTCCATTCAATGTATGACAATTTGAAACAAATTTTGAAAAAGTGATGCTGGAGAGGAACCTTGCTAAAGGGATTATTTTAGGCAGAATGAACATTTAATAATGTTACCTATGCAGAAATTGGAGCATCTGATGCCACCAAGTTAATTTACTCTGAATATCCATTAAAATGGGTTTAGTATTGAGTTTACCCAACTGTTCTATAGCTACTGAAAAATAAATACCCAGATAACCGCAGAGCATGCAGTCATCTGCAAGCCAGAAAGATAGCAGGTGTGTAACATTGGACAACAAGATTACCATCTTGTTAGGTGTTTGATGTAAAATTTAATCAACAGGGTGAGCCACCAAGATGAAGAGCAAGGGGGAAGTGGATTTTGTAACATAACTCCACATCAGATTTCCACTCTCTCAATCAAAAAAAGTATTGCGCAGATGAACTCATATATAACATTTTACATTTGTGTATAACTTCACTAAGGAAACCCATCAGCTCTATACATGTCCAGATGCAATTCCACTGGACAGAATGGAAGGTCTTGTTGAAATCATTCATGAGTGGCCCTGACAATGTGATTTGCTATGCGACCTCTGCATATGACGATGTTAGGGTACTCTTGTCTTCTTTTTATAAGCCCTAAATGATTTGGACCCACTAATCCTGGTAATATTTTTCCACCCCATTAGCCAAGATTTTCTGGCATAAATGTAAAGATCTACTTGCACCAGGGAAATAAGAATGTAACCCTTCTGGTCAATTGGGTCTTTATTAGATTTCAGAAGCAGAAACACTTTTGCTCTGGTTTGCTCTACTGGGAACCTTCCATTTTGTATACATCATTCATAAAAGGTCAGAAGTGGTTTTGCTCGGTTACAGTTGAACTTGTAGAATTCATATGTGAAGCTGTCCAGAAGCTGTCCAGACCTGGGACCTTTTCTCTGAGTAAATCATCATTGCTGCCTGTACTTTATAATAATGTTTTTTTTAAAGTCCTCCACTTTGTATGGGGTTAATGATGGAAGCTTAAAATTGATTAGATTATGTGATATAGGCACGTAAATTCAGGAAAAAAAAATCTCTGGTGGAACTCCCATATTAATAAGCTGAATAACAAAATCAGAAAAATAATGAAAGGTTGTAAGAAGTCCTGACCCTTACACCAAGACCGCAATGAAACATACTAGTAAGAACATCATTAAAACTGTAAATCAGAGTACAAACTTAAGGTCACTACACATACCAAAGGAAACTACAAATCTTTTTTCATTTATGCCAGAAAATTAAGGAATAATGTTAAACAATTCATTAAGCTTATCCATAATAATATTTCATATTCACATCCAAAAATATGGATAATATATTAGCAGAAAATGTTAATACTAACAACATTGTTACACCCGCAATTCCTAACAAATTACTTTCTCCTGAAATCCTCTAGGAACAAGTCTTAGAAGCCCTGTCAAAGTCTAAAAAGAATGTTTCAGTGGGACCAGATAAGATACCTGGCAACATTCTCATTAGTGTCAAGCGTGCACTATCCGAGCTGCTACTGCAACTGTCCAACCTCAGGGCTTGTGTCCGATGCCTGGAACAGCCATTGTGACCTTCCTACACAAGGATGGGCCCTCTTAGGTCCATCAGCCTCATCTGCCATATGTACCAAAATAGCAGAACTAATTTCTGCAGGCATAGGTGGTTTACCTGCTGTAGATCCCAGCTATGTTGATGTTGGAAGGGGCATATCCTGTATCATGAACCTAGTTACCCTCTTTGAAAATGTGACACAGGCTGTGGGCAGTGCTCACTCTCTACACACTACTTATGTTGACCTGGCTAAGGCCGTTGACACAATCCCCCATGCTGGTTATATTGAAATGTTAAAAAAAATGAATGTGAACTCCTACGTTGTCTATTGGATTGCAAACTAGATATCTAACAGATCTCAAGTAGTGAAAGTTGCTGGACCTGCTCTGAGTGTAGAATTGCAACTAGTAGTGTACTGTACAGATCAGAATGGGCCTTTTCCTGTCTGACATTTATTTTAAATACATCCAAATCAATAACCCTGAAGTGTGTCTGATCATGTTTGCTGATGATTGCAAGCTGGGCACTGTTACCTGTTCATCCACTGATATTAAGCAGTTCCAAAAAGGGCTGGAATATGCACATACCCAGTAAACTAATAATGGTCTCACGCTAAAGGGAAAAGAAAGTTCAGCACAGTAGTTTTTGTCAAGAAAAGCTGTTCCCACCTCATATGTTATAGTTGGTACTTCTCTTCAATCAGATATGGGCATGATATGTGGGTACTGATTTGTGCAATTCTCTCATTGAACTAACATATTTCCACTATAGTTAAGAAATTATATTATCTGGCCCAGTTAATTTCCAAGGGAATATCTTCAAGATGCAAAGAGGTCATCTTAGCACAGTATGTTCCCTTATCAGACCCATTATCAAATGCAATGCTCCCTATGGTGTGCACAAATTCAAGCATATTAATCAACTGGAAAGTTTCCAAATAATGTTATCAATAAATAAATAAAATAAAAGCCTTAAATCCTTTAATTAACCCAACAGATGTTAAACATATGTTTGTGTTTGTTAGTTCTGATTTCCCGCCAAGGAGTGTATCATATAACTGATTTAGTTCCCCACCCTCCATCCCTATAGGTATCCTGTTCTTATACTTGGTGGCTTTGCAGTTGCCCACCCCTACTGTAAATTTGATCTTGGACACTCCTCCCAGTCTAGTGTCATTAGCTCATTCTACTTAATACAGAGAGCACATTTGAGAAGGCCAACCCACTTAGTTTCTTAACCTTGAATTATCTCCTGTCCTCCTTTCTCCCTTTCCACTTTACTAAAAAAGAAAAAAAAAATTCTAAGCTAGTTTCCTGCCTTTCCTGTAACTAGTCTAATCCAGACACAGATTTGCTGTATACAGGACTGTTTGTAAGCTTTTGAGCCCACAAGCCTTTCTGTGTTGGAGGGAAGCATTCTAGCTTATCAGTGGGAGTGGTAAGCACTAGGTAGCCTATCTACCCCAAGAGGAGTGGTTTCTGGCCCAGAAATTGTAGTATATTGGCCATTTGGGCAGTTTTTCCATATCTTTCAACTTTCTGGTTTAAAACCTGTGTTTGCGCTTGTCCTTCCTTTCCTGTAAATAGACTAGTCCAGTTACAGATTTGCTGTATCCAGGACTGTTTGTAAGCTTCTGAGCAGTGCCAACGTCTGCTCTTCAATTTTCCCTTAGATCTACTAGTTCTCTCCTGCACTTTTACTAGCTTATTAGTCTAGCACTTTACCTGACTTATTGTAGCAATTATTGTACTACCGGCACTAAATGTTCTACAAGGAAACAGCTCCAGTACTTATTATTAATGCCCACCCCTTCAGGCATATCTAATGGTCAGTCCCTGTGCATTAACCTGGTGAACTTGGGCATCCTGAGGCAATGTAGCAACTGCCCTATGTACACTGACAACCCTCTCCTCTTACCTCTCAACACTCAGACTTGCAAGAGATGAACTTATATATCCAAATTGGAAGTCACGCACTCTCCAGCCATGACCAGAATAGCTGGTCAAGAGGAGAAGGACAACACTTGCAACACACCACATGGAACACATAGCCCTCCAGAACACACACCAGCACTGCCTTCACATAAAAACACAAACCACACACCCACCTTCGCAGAAGCTCTCAATAAAAATCTACCCAAACAGCAGAGACCTCCAAGGCAGAAAAGCATTCAACCACCACAACACAACACTAATCACAAGACACATAACTCTCCTAAACAGCGTGCCACTCAACCAAAGCCCCTAAGGCAAAACAGCATGCCCTACACACTAGTCATAGGTGACTCGATAGTGAGGC
>NC_056729.1:1772344586-1772387086 GCF_019279795.1 Protopterus annectens
TTTAGATTGGTAGTTGCCTGGGTCAGTGGCTGGCTTTCCCTTGTGCAGGGATGTAACTATTGCTGTCCTCTGTTGATCTGGTGCAAAGCACTTTTGCAAGCTAAGGTTGAACAGTTTTGGTTGGGGCATGGGTAAGTTGTGCTTCATGCTATTTGGCATATATCCAGGGATATTGTCAGGACCCACAGATGAATGCTTTTAAATTAGTACAAAATTGAAAAGCACATGCACATAGGTGAGACATTAAGCATTACCTACTCGAAGAAACACATAGGGAACTGCTAGAGAAACTGGTAGAAAATCAATGAATTACTCTACAACGTATGTATCTCACCTAAAACATAGACTATACTCATAAATATGCAATAAAAAATAAGGAAATTCATTTTATTAAAATAAGCCATTATGAATAGTCCACTTCTTGGATGTCTGTATGCACTACTGTTGTTTTTATAATTTGGAGCATGCAAAAAAAAAAAAATGTTTTTGTTTTTTAGTTTTCAGGGGGCAACCCCCCAGCACTGCTAACAATCCCTACTGATTATTTACTCTGACTCTGCAGAGGGCAGGTTCTCCTACCCTACCCTACCCTACTTGCTTTTGTAGACCACAGCAAACAGAGGTCGACATTTGAGGCTTCCAATATTTCAAACAGATCCCATATAGACAGATAGACATAGATAGATGGATAGATTAACAGATAGATAGATAGATAGATGGATAGATAGATAGATAGATAGATAGATAGATAGATAGATAGATAGATAGATAGATAGACAGACAGACAGATAGATAGATAGATAGATAGATAGATAGATAGATAGATAGATAGATAGATAGATAGATAGACAGAGATAGATAGACAGAGATATATAAATAGATCAATAGATAAATACAGCTAGATATACATACAGATATATACATACAGACAGACACACACACTCATATATACTATATATATATATATATATATATATATATATATATATATATATATATATATATCTATATTTTATAACCAGCATCTCCCTACAGTGCGGAATGGAAAGCTTTCCACTTCCGCACTGTAGTGCAATGTCGGAGTTGGTATATTTAAGTTGTGGGGGGGTGTGGGGGGAGGAGCCCCCCACAGGGGCTGCAGAGGGCGAAGCCCCCTGCCTAGCAGCGTTAAGGTAAATTTTTTTTTGTTTTTTATGTTCAACTTGTATGTTGATCATATGGTCTTGGCGATATGAATTTCGACATTGTGAAATGTCGACCATATCAAGTAGACTCATATATATATATATATATATATATATATATATTTATATATATATATATATATATATATATATATATATATATATATATATTTATATATATATATATATATATATATATATATATGTGTGTGTGTGTGTGTGTGTGTGTATATATCTTTTTAATATGTTAACCCATATTTACAGGCAATTGTATGTCATGGGGTGCAATCTTTCTAGAAGGAATGGTAATGAGCTCCTTAAAAAGTCAGGTAATCCATCCCTTTTGCCTTTGTTATTTTATTTGGCATCCTGAAACAATATCCAAATGTTGCACGTCTCCCCTTCCCCACATTCATGTATGTAAGTCTACATGTTACCTGTCCATAATTTCTTGTAGAAAAGCTTCCTTTACTCATGTCGATTGTGCCATTTCTCATGCTCTTTTCTTTGTCTTCATTCCTCAAGTGTTCCCATTTCCTCACTCCTCTTCTTCGTTTTCATACAGTTCTGCATTTTTCTAGTTCTCCATCATTTTATATATGCTGCATAGGGTTAGAATTGAATTGGGACCTCGTGTATGGCATGTGAGAATTTTACCACAATGCCAACAAAGCACATATCATATGCCATTGTTAATGTCATGTAGAGAGGGCGCTCATAGATACAGTGCTGCTGTTAATTTTCAAAATACACATTTCTCCTCATCTGATTCAGAATAATTAACATTTTACACATTCTGTTAAACAGCTGGCCTATAATTACCCTTACTTTCATGTTTACTTTATTGGCCTATACTGCATTATGCTGTGTGCATTTTTGAAGCTTTTCTCCCCGAGCCTATGCTCCGGATGGGTTCTTTCCAGTTGCATCTCTCAAACATCAAAACAGAGAGAGAAAAAGAAAGAAAGAAAGAAAAAGAAAAATATGTCTGTATCAGCAAGAATCCAATACCCACTCAGTTAAGGTTTCTCAGTTATCTGTCTATCTACCTATCAGTAAATGAATGAATGTGCTGTCTGTGGGTGTTACACACTCATTGAGTTTAATTTTGCTGATGACCACTTCTGAGCCACAGAATCAGTTAGATGATATATATATATATATATATATATATATCTATATATATATCTATATATATATATATATATATATATATATATATATATATATATATGTATATTCTGAGTTCCCTTGGCAGCTATGGATGTGATTTCTGTTAGGATAATATGATGTCTGTTGTTTGAAACCCTCCTTTTTATAACCTTCCAGATATTTCACATTCAAAGAAATCACTGACTTGGCATGCAGAATTTTCCATAATCATTTCAAAGATGGAGGTAAGGGTGACCAATCTCAAATTTCCAGATTCCTTTATTGAACTTTCTTTGTACAGTGGGTGTCACTTTTGCTGCCTTCAGGTTCCCACCGTAACCCCAATGCCATAAGAGACACAACACACTGTCTTCAGTGCTCCAGACATTTCATCTGGCAGCTTCCTCAGCTTGCAGTGGTCAGACTGGCAGATTCTGCTGCCTCATTAGTCACCTCTTACTCTATAATTTTTTTCAATGCTGCTTTGCCTTTTCCTTGCCAACATGATACATTATTTCTCATACTTTAGAAAATACATCTTGCCTCTTGGTTATTTATTTATGGATTTGTTTGTAGGAGGAGACAGTTTTACCCATGGCACATTAGCCAATCATCCTGTGAGTTTTGGGACAGAGACTTAACAAACACATAAAATCCACATGCACAGTGACTGGAAGTTAGGCCTGAATCATATATATTGAAGCTGTTTCACTGAGCCGTTTGTTACTTCTTCATATTTACCAGTTTACCAGTCTGACCTTTGCTATATTTCCATTCCTTAGCTAATGATGTTCTTTATGAGTGCCCTTTCTACATCTGGCATGTCCCACCCGTGTATTTACTGTCCAGAGATGTGTTTCCTCACTAGTACGTTAAGTTGCTTCCTCGTGTATAAGCTGTAGTTGCGTTGCATTTTGTCCTTAAAATCCTTCCTTACCTCACTTTTAAGATGATGTCTCTTCTTCATGTCCTTGCTGTCCTTATAAAGGCACTCATTTCTTGGATCACTTCCTTTTTAAAGTATAACCAGTCTTTTTCCTTCATCCAATGTTATCTATTTATTTGTTTGCATTTGTTAACCAGGAAAGTCTGTGTGAGTCTTGAAGGAACCCTTTACACTTCATGCTGCCCATTGGTGTTACTTTTCATTGAGCACTGCAACAGGCTTGCATCCATGCTTCTGTAGTCATGCTCTTCTCTTCATCCCTGTCTTCTGCTTCTGCCTTGGTGACTATAAACAAGTGTCACATGATCACACTGAACTGCGGTGCAGCATGGTCACAATGGTTAATTGGTCACTAGCTTCAGCCTCTTCAGTTGTCAACCCAGATGAAGGAAGGTAGTAGCATTCATCAGGGTCTTCCATTTTTGTTTAAATTTGATTTCTACCAGAGCTTATCATCCCTTTCGCTCCTTACCTAGTCTGGGATCCTATTTTATTTCTTAATTTTGGGTAGAGCACTGATCTTCCTAGACCTCTTTTCGGGTTCGGTCTGAAAATATGGCCTGCTATTGCTTCCTGCTCCATAGTTATGCAGCTTCCTGTCACTATATCTGTTGTACTCAGGTCTTACATTTCACAGGTTTTTATAGGTCATCAAGGCCGTTTAGTCCTAAGACCATGTACACCTTACCAATACCTATCCACAGGCTTTACTACCGTTTCCAAGTAGGAAGAGAACAGTTAGGCCCTGGGTAATCTTGAGATCACCCATCCAGTAGTCCAGGTTTAGACTGAAGGAAGATATTGAATCACATTTTTTAACTTATAGAGGAAGCTTATTCCAGATAGCCAGGATGCTCTAGTTGATGACGATCTCTCTTTTGCATTATTTTTATCTGCTGATGAAGGTTTAGATCTCTGGTTCTTGTGTTAGCTGAGATGTTTGACTTATTGAGACACAGTAGGTTAAGGAAGGATGATCTCTAATGGTAAACAATACAAAGATCTCCCCTCAGGATTATACAATGCACAGGCTACAGGAACAGGACTTTCATTACTTAACTGCAATCAGTATAATCCAAAACATTACTGATCCTGTATAAACAAGCTACTTAAATCAGGTAAAAAATACACCCCCACTCCAATCCCTGAAGATACCGATGCTAAGATTACTTCCATTTTTTAAATTCACTTCATTAATTCAGCCAGTAGCATAGTTAGGGTGTGTTGACAAGGGCAACTGCTCTGGCTGAAATTGTTGGAAGGGCAGGATCACCGAGACTGTTCTTTAATATATACTAGCTTTTAAAAGCTGGTATTGCATTTGTGGTCAAACTTGAGTCCTCTAGCACTCCCTATGTGGTCTAAACTGCAGCAAACAGCTGCAGTTTAAAATGCTAAGAAATAATTTCTGTTTTGAATTAAAACCCAAGCAGAGTATAAATGCTACCAAATGCTTGTTACAGTTTAAACATAAAAAGGCATTTTTTAATTAAAATCGGAGTGCTTTAGCACTCCATGCATGGTATAAACAATAATGACTGTTTGCTACATTCATTTCTTCCCTTAAATTAATTATTTTGTACTTTGAAAGCCATATTTATTTATTGCCATTGTCTGATTGTATAATTTGTATTTAATCAAAACTTGAAGCTTTTCTCCCTGGGTCTCTGCTGAAAATGAACAGAATATGGGTCTGCTCATGTGGACTATCCTGGTGAACAAATGTAAAATAAATAAATAACATAATTAAATCTGGTTTACTTTTTTGACAGAGTAACACAAACTGTTGGACATTAATAAAGGCTAATAAATTACTACTGGAATGCAGGACTAAAAGCTTCGTAAGATCCTCCCAGATAAATAGCCTAGTAGTGCCTATGACCCTATGAGCCTGTGTAACAACAGTGGACCAGAAGTCCTTCTACTTGGTACAACTAATTGCTAAGGGATTAGCATCCATATCTAAAGAAGTCATTGGTCACTTATGCTCAGCCAGTGATTAGGCCTGTCACTCAATACAGCATCTTTGGTATGTGCCTCAGTAGACATTACAAACAACTTGAAAGACCACTGAGGGTCCTAGCTAAGAAAGTAACTGGCTTAAAAACATTCCGATATCAGGAAACACTGGAAAATAGGTCTCTATTTTTACTATCTTATAGAATCCTAAGAGGAGATCTATGCCTTGTCTTCTGAGCCATTATGGAGCCAAAAGTCCTGAACTATCTGTATCTCCATAAAACCAATAGTCCTGTAAACATCAGAACCAGGGATTTAAATCTTCAGCAGTAGATAAGCAAAACTAGGTGAGTAGAGAGGCTTATTAAACATCGCCTTCCCCACCTGTGGAATAGACTCTTGCTACATATTAAGCAGAGTGATAAATATCTCATGCAGGAAGATAAAATATCTTCCTTCAAGTGGGAAATGAATGACTGGATGGGTATTCATAAATTTATCTCTTGAGAGAAAAGCCTGACCCAGCCTGGCTCTTCTCAAGAGAAGGGGCTTGCTCTGAGGTTGAGTACTGGCAAAGCGTAAATGGCATTTTTTTTATTTATTTATTTTATTTAGCATTTGTTTTACCAGGATAAAGTTGACTGGACAGCAGGTGTCCATTTTCAGTGGAGTCCTGGGGAGAAAAGCTCCAGGAATTTAATGTGACAGTAATACAAGTAATAATGTGTTAACAATTGAGCTAAAAAGGGAGAAACTTGAAACAAACAACGTTTTACGGTCAGAAGATCACAGAGATTACAGTGATAGTACAATGATTGAAGCCCAACTTATTGAGAATAAAAAATATCCATATTTACAATATTTACAGTTACAAAGCATGAGCAGGACTCCTGACTAGTTTAGGATATTCCAAGTCTTAATATATAAGCATGAAGTATTCAGAAGTAGGTATATATTGCAACACTTCGAGAAGTATGGCGCATCTAGTTGGCAGTATTGTAGACTGGAGGGGTTTAGGGGTGTGTGTTTGCAGTAGCAAAGAGGGTTAGCATAGTGGTGGGTTTTCAGGAGGTTTTTAAATATGGCTGCACAAGCTTGTTTCCTAAGGTCGGGTGAGAGAATTCCATGTTTTGGCAACCTCATAGGAGAATAGAGCTTCTCCTGAGCTGTTCTTGCATGGATTGACCTCAACCAAGGATTTACTGCTTGAACGTAGTTCCCTGTTGGAATTGTGGAAGTTTACAATGCCAGCCAGGGCAGGGGTTCTCTCTAGTTGGTATAGGATTTGATCTTTAATGATGAGTTGGTGGTAACTCAGGTTTGGGAATTCTAGCCAGTGCAGCTTAAGTAGGGATTGACAGTGGTGGGAACATGATTTAGTATCAGCAGCAAACCTGGCTGTTTTATTGTAGCAAGTGAACAGTTTGTTGATTTGATTGGTCAGATTTGTTTATTTTCGTTAAAACTGGTCAGCCATAGAGCAATGTTTATAGGAGATGACTTCTGACTACGGTAGCCCTACTCATGGGGGTGAGGAATTGTTTGGTACGTTACAGGCATCCTAGTTTTTTCTGGACTTTAGAGATGGCTTGGGCTGTGTGTTTGCTATATTTAAGCTGTTGGTCAGTGGTGACACCTAGTAGTTTAGCCTCAGCTACTGGGGTGACGAGTGTGCTATTGGCCGAAAGGATGGTGAAAATAGGCTTGCACTGTTTAGTTGGGTGGAATAGCATTAACTGTGTTTTTTTTTTTTTGGGGGGGGGGGGGTCAGTACCAGTTGGTGGTTATCTAGCCAGTTCTCTGTCTCAGTGAAGGATTCTTGGGCTTTGTTTTGTAGTAGATGTGGATGTTGGGTGCTGAGCAGATAAGGGTTATGTCATCTGCATACTGAACAGTATCAGCTTTAGTGGTTGCTACGTGGAGATTGTTAGTAAATTTATTAAAGACGAGGCTCAGTTGCCTTGTGATTCTAGTGAAGTGATGTTCCAAACTAGTTGCTTCCCACTTCTCTGGACATACACAGAGACTAAATTCAGGGGATAGTTTATCTGCCTTTTAATCATTCACTTATCTTATTCAGCATGGCTGTATTTTGTGCTAATTGCTAGTCATAGTGCATCCTTTAGGCAATGTTATTTGATGAACAGGTTTCCTTCAAAGTTCTGATTCAAACTTAGGGACAGTCTTGCTGAAGATATGGAAGATATCCAGACTGGAATGATCTTTCACTGGTTAAAACCCAGTACCTTGAAGATGCTTGCCACGGCCATATGTGCCTCAGTATGAGTGATTTATCTGCTCCATTACTGTCCCTAATTATCGTCTAGAGTGGGGGCATGAACTAAAACCCGCGGTGAATGTGCACAACGTGGGCACTAAGCTCACTTTGGGTTTAGTTTTGATCACATATTCTTGTTTCCATTTGAAGAACAGTTTATTTTATTTTATTTTATTTGAGTTTGTTTACTTGAGGAAGGGATTGATCAACAGTAACTGATTTCATGCCGTATCCAGGTAGTCAAAATTTGTCAGAAAAACAACAGCCAGGAGGAAGCATCACTTCCTTTATTAAACACCACATTCTACATGAATTAATCTATCCTGAAAAGTGTTTTATGATACTGACAAACTGCCGGTGCTATGTTATTACAGTCAGCTTACAGATAGTTTACACTGTCATTTATTCTGCAGTGCTTTTAATTTTATTTTAAGGCACTGTGTTCTTCACCCATTTTCACAGTTTACTATTTTAACTCAATTGCTTAGTTTTTACATATTTAAATGAATCTGAGCTGTTGGATAACTTGGATGAATGTACTTTACTCACTGCCTGACATATAACTAAGTCAGGATGAGCATCCTAAAGAAATAACTCCCATATGAAACTACTCCAATTCTGCACCCTCATTTGCAGTGTTAAGTTCCAATCACAACATTTAATTAAACTCTTAAAATGTAAAAAAAAACTCCAGCAGAACTTTTTTGTCACTGTGCATATATCCAAACTATGGAATAATAGCACAACTGAGTTATAGAAAGCACCATACTCTTATCTAGTCACTATTCTGATAGTGTGTTTTCCAAGTGTATCACTTAGCTAACCACTTTGCAAAATTCAGTAGTTTACTATTATTCGTAATATTATAGAATTAAAAAAAATAGTCACTTGTCTACCCGAACTGCTTAATTTTTTTTCTCTCTCTCTCTTTACCAGGGGTGTCCAATTGTTTTAGCTCAGGGGCCACTTACCATACAATTTAGGGACCATTTACCATACTTGGCAAGTTTTTGGGGGGGGCACATTACCCTGTCCAATATGTATCTTTTGTCAAAAGAGTTTATTATAGGGCATACCAAGGGCCAGATAAAATGCCTTGGTGGGATGGACTGTGACCCCAGGGCACCTGTTGGACACCGCTGTTCTAGATTGTTCTTTTTTCTGAATCCATACCCTTCTTAGTTCTTCTTCGTTACAGGCTGCATTTTTCAGTTTCTTCGGACTCCGTCTCAACTTATTCTTTCATATCCCCCTTTCGCACTTTGTACGACAGTGCTGCAGGTTCTTTTTCTTCGCAATCTTAGGCTTCGTGTTTTCATTCCCCCTTTCATCAGCGTTATTTACCTTCCCTCATGAGACCCATCCCTTCAATCCCATGTGACCCACACCAAGTCTTTCTCAGTATTTACCCTTCTTTGAATGTATAAATATATTATTTAATGTTCTGTACTCCACTGACTGCATTATTTATATATTTAATGATATTATTGCCACTTACATGTATTATTGACTTCTGCCTTCTTACTTATACTGTATATGTCATGCTTTAATTAGACGTTTTTCATTTATTTATTTCATTTTATGTCATTTGCTCTATGAACCTGATTTGTGATTAAACCAATAGTAGACAGCTAGATAGATAGATAGATAGACAGATAGATAGATAGATAGATAGATAGATAGATAGATAGATAGATAGAAAGAAAGATAGATAGATAGATAGATAGATAGATAGATAGATAGATAGATAGATAGATAGATAGATAGATAGATAGACAGACAGACAGACAGATAGATAGATAGATAGATAGATAGATAGATAGATAGATAGATAGATAGATAGATACATGGAGAGGTAGACAGATTCATGTTTTAACATTTCATTTATTGATTTGCCTTATACCTAATAGTTATTGTATACTGGAGATTTTCTCCCTGGACTTCTGTTAAAAATGGACGCTGTCCAATTGGACTTTCCTAGTTATCAAGTACAAATAACTAAGAATTTAGGCTAATCTAACACATACTTTCTTCAATGGGATACTTGGTGATGTCCTGAATTGTTGATACATTGAAAAAACACGGGATAAGACTGTAATCTGTAATGTGAATCAAGTCCCTGTTTTTAGATGTACTGTTGTTATTTGTCATTTAACCATCTGTAAGAGGTCTGAATAGAAACTTCATCAGATGTAGATTACAGTGATATGCTGTGTTGATAGTTGTGCTGTTGATGTCCGTACTGATTGTGAATTTGATTATATATACAAAAATTCCTTTCAGTAATTGTGGTAAAACCAAATCAGTTATATCCTAACCAGCCACAGAATGTGTCCAGTGCTGTGGTCAGGGGATATGGGCTCTGAAGCTAGATATGTGAATTTGGACACCATCAGGTTTTCACATTATACTGTCTAACTCTGATAAATGATTTAATTTCCCTTTGCTTATATGTTTGTTAGAAAAAGAAAATGTATTGATCACACATGCCTAATCCAGTACCATACACACTTTCTGACAGACTTTGACAATTTTGACAGTTGTGCTGCTGATGGATCATGGCAGTGGAGATAGAAACCTTAGTTGTATTGTGAGACTGCAGGGAAGTTAACAGATTCAAGCAGGCTATAAAATAGCATATCTGTAGAGCAAACTTTAATTACTGCAATTCTGTGACCCTGAGCAAGCCAAATAATCAAACCAAAACTCTTGCTTCATTATTGTAAACAAATTTTATATGTATTGGTTTTAATCTAGTTACTAAAAGACCAAGTAAATGTACAAAATAGACATGTTCAGATTAAACACTCAATCAAGCAAATCTTTCACATAATACTGACCGAACTAATTGACATTAAAGTTAAGCAGAATAAGTGTATGAAGATGCTCACATTTTAAGCTGAAACCAGAATTTTAGACTACAATTTTTCTTTACTCCTGGCTCTCATTTGAAAATTATAGTGTGTTTGGTGAAAGCAGATTAGTTAGGGGAAGTTAGAATTACTGAACCACGTACATTCATGTCACATGTTTTAAGTGGCAGAATATGTGCAAGCAGGGATAATGACTGAGTACGCCATTATTCCAACAGCAGCAGATATATGGGATGCACACAAGGAAATGCATCTGAGGACTGTAAGTGAAATCCTCAGGACAGTGAAAATGTGAGTACAAAGAACAGGTGCATGTGCTAATTCCAATTCCGGTGATATTCTACATGGGGTATACCTCATGATCTAAGCTACTGCAGTCTTGGAGGTGGTTTATACAAATAGCACACACGCGCATGCACGCACACGCAAAACACACGACGCGCGTGTGTGCACACACACGCACACAATGTTGTCTGTAAATTTTAAAAGTGTAATGCAATGTTTCTCAATCTGATTTGTTTTCATAGAATTGCATTTTAATTTTCAAAATGGCAGGTCATGCAGTATAAAATGTTGCATTTGAAATATTTTTCCTGCTTCATATAATGCATATTTCTTGTGTGATTCTTCTCAGATAGTGGGGTCAGGACTGAGGAAACGATACAGTGGGGAAAGTTAAGAGTACTTCCATAAAGTAACAGTAACTAGTTTAAAGCAATAACAAAAATCTCTTGTTTTAGCTTACGGGTGTGGAGTCCCCTCGTATCCGCCTACTGCAAGAGTGGTGAATGGTGAAAATGCAGTGCCATACAGCTGGCCCTGGCAGGTAAGACTGCTACACATGATTATAATAAACATTTCTTCTCATGACATGCCGTGAATTTGGAACAATAAATGAGATCCAGACAAGCAGCAAATTAGCAGTTAAGATTTGTAGTATGATCTGTCACATCTAAACCATCTACCATTCATTTAACAAGCATGCCCATTAGGATCATGGGAAATACAAGGAAATCAGGCTTACATATATTACATGTGTGCTTAGCCTGTACCTCTTTTTGTAAGAATGACTAAGCTAGTCAATCTAGGGGTGAATTTTTCTACATACCCATCCAAAATCATTCAGTTCCAGTTTGAGGGAAGATAATGGAAGATAAAATAATCTCCTTTTTGAACCTCAATATATTGAAAAGAATTTGCATAATAGTAATATATATCTTACCAGGTAACATAGTACTAGTGTCGGAAAATATTTTATCCTGGACATCCCAAACAGTAAACCTAGAAACCATCCCAAACAATAAACCTAGAAGCAATAACCTTAGGAGATGTAAATATAGATGGCAAACCATAGCTTCCAACTCCCCCACAAATAGTATAAATCTGTATGTTTTTTCTCAGCTTATCAATGCTCCAACAACATACAGCAAAGATCTTGCCTACCAATCCACCATAGACTGGATTCTAGTATCCAACCCTGCTAATTACCCCTCTTCCGGTACATTGTCCATCTCCCTGAAAGAACATCTACCAGTTTATTCCCTTAGAACAAACTCCCAACAACTAAGAGTACACACTATAAAATCAGTTAGGAACTCAACTAATTTTTGGCAGCATAAATTCAACAATCTCCTACAGGAAATAGACTGGACGCCCCTTAAACAACTGCCCCTTATTGATGCTGTGCTATACTTTAATAACACCTTCCTTCACATCCTTAATACACCAGCTCCCAAACTACCCCTTAATGATGCAGTACTCTACTTTAATAACACCTTCCTTCACATGCTTAATGCACCAGCTCCCAAACTACCCCTTAATGATGCTGTACTACACTTTAATAACACCATCCTTCACATACTTAATACACCAGCTCCCAAACTACCCCTTAATGATGCAGTACTATACTTTAATAACACCTTCCTTCACATACTTAATACACCAGCTCCCAAACTACCCCTTAATGCTGTTGTACTATACTTTAATAACCCTTTCCTTCACATCCTTAATACCCCAGCTCCCATTCTTATGAAAAGAACCAAAAAGAACTCAGCACCATGGCTCTCTAAGGAACGTAAACACCTGATGAAGCAAAGGGACCTAGCCTGGAAAACCTGAAAACAGAACAAAAATGAACAAAATCATGTTAATTTCAAAACACTATGTAACAAAGTGACAAAACTAATCAGCAGAGATAAGAAGTCATATTATTCCCAGCTTCAGCTCCAGCATAAAATCAACTCCAGTAAATTTTGGCACTCCATATCTTCTCTACTTAATCCTGAAAGAAATGGAAAGCAAACCTTATCACCAGATACCACTCCATCACAAATAGCCAGAAACTTTAACAAGCACTTCATAAAATCAATTTCGGACTTATTAACTAACACCCCTAATGCTGGACCCCCCCCCCCATCCTTCAACCTATTCAGACACCAACTCCAGGCCATCAACTACTTCTAATCCTGTCATAATTAACCCCCCTACTCAACAAAATGTCATACAAACCCCATTCTCATTTCAGCCCATACCCACTGACACCATTAAAATACTGCTACAAAAACGAAATCCCAGCTCTACCTCAGCTGACGATCTCCCGCCATACTACTTCATACTGTCTGCAAACTCAGCCGCCTACCCAATCAGTACCCTTATTAATAGGTCTGTATCCAAATCAGAAATACCTACCATATGGAAACAATCTCACTTCACCCCCATCTAAAAAGGAAGCAACTGTTTTGATCCATGCAATTTCCATCCTAAATCCATCTTGTCACCCATATCCAAAATTCTTGAGAGAGGTATCCATCAGCAGGTAATGCAATATCTATTGCAAAACAATCTTTTTAACAAAAACCCAACATGACTTCCAACCTAGCCACAGCACAGCTACATCCCCATTATCTTTTACTGACGCCATGAACAAAGCCAGAGATGCATGGTGCTATACCGCCTCAGTATTCGTTGATCTCTCCAAGGCCTTTGACAGTGTCGCACCCCTTACTTTTGAACACACTGCCTAACTTAGGCTTCTCACATAACACAGTAAAATGGTTTCAGAGCTACCTCAAGGATCGTAAACAAGCATTGAAATGGTCCAATGAACTCTCACCCTTTCTCCACAGCCCTACTGCAGTCCCCCAAGGCTCCATCCTAGGACCACTAATCTTCAACATTTTCACAAACAACCTCAACACTGATTCTCACCCTGGGACCCTGATGATGATTCCACCATAATCTGCACTGCTCAATCACTACCAGAACTACTCTCAGAAATTCAACCGTCCTTTACTGCAGGTAAATCTTTTGACTCTGCCTTTATACAACCTCACCAATACATCGTACCTTTCCACTTCCTCCTTCTGCCACATATCTACCTCCCGCCTTGCATCCACCCCTCAAACTTCCTTCTCTCTAGCACACCAACACTTTTGCTAGAAGTTAATATGCTAATAGTTTATTTGAATTTGAAGTTAATATGATAATAGATGTACAAAATTCTCTGTTACTCATACGCTGTTGACAATTGCCTTGTAAATATATTCTATGTATCGACATTGTTAAATTGTACTCTGTGGTCTATTGTATAAAGTTTTTTGCTTTGCTATGTACATTGTGGAGCTTTTCTTCCCGGGCCTCCACTGAAAATGGGCTCTTCTTAGGCCAAGTGGACTTTCACGGTCAACAAATGCAATAAATAAATAAATCATGGCTACGAAATGCCTAACTCTTTCTTAATCTAAAGAAGTCAAAACTAGTACTCTTTCATCCCAAAAATACCTCCCCTGTCACTGATCATTTCAACATCCTTGCATCTGACAACACTTCCATAGAAATAGTGCAGGAAACCAAACTTCTAGGTGTTATCATTGACAATAAACTGTCATTTGACCCCCATATACAGTAAAACATTAAGAAAACTCATCATAAACTGGGATTCTTATATAGAAACAAGCATTTCTTTACTGCAGCAACCAAAACTACCTTGCAAAAACATTTTTACTTCCCTCCCTTCTTTATGGTGCCCCTATCTTAACTAACTTACAAAATTCTACCCTAAGCAAGTTGCAACAATGCTACAACAAAGTTGCATAGTTTGCCACAAACTCTAAATATCACACACACCACTGTAAACCACTCCTAGAATTAAACTGGCTCGAACTCCCCAACCAACTTGCCTTTATTCAGCTACCCACCTTGTACAACCTTATTTTCAAGTCTACTGCCTGCCCTGCGCTAGCCAACCCAGTCACACCTTACACACCAAACTGATCCCTACGATCAGAAGACAAAAATCTCTTAGCTATCTCAAAACTCACAAGAAAACCTGGCCACTCTCTGTATTCATACTCTGTCTCTATACTTTGGAATTCACTACGTTTAGCTACCAAGTCTATGCCTGGCCTAACCCGTTTCAAAATCTCTTTAAAAACCATCTCAAAAATACATGGCTCTGCTCCTGCATAAAGCCTGCCTAATGCTCAGGTCTTCCTCTTCCCTCACATTTCAGTCCCTCACAGACTGCTAGATCCTATTGCTCTTCTAACTCCTCTGCTTCTATACCATATCCTTAAGCTACTGCTCAGACTTTATTGCATCTATTCTTCTGAACTCTCGCTATATGCATCACTAACTTTCTGGCTACTATTTTCCTAAATGAAACTAACATTCTATTTTGCTTGTACTATTACAGTCAATGTCACACAATGCACTACCTATGTACTACTTTTTTGGAAATGTCTACATCATGTATGGTGAGAGTGACTATTATCGTCTGTAATGTTTTAACTGTATAAAAGTGATTATATGTGTAGTAATATATTACAACATCCTGTAGCAGTTTGTTCTTTCAACTTATTTTTGTATAGTATTTCTAATGTAATCTTTATTGTATTGGATTTTACTGTATTTGTATTGTACTGTATGTGGAGCTTTTCTTCCCTGGGCCTCTGCTGAAAATGGGTTCTGTAGACCCAGTCAGACCACCCCGGTAAAAAAATGTAAAATAAATAAATAAATAAATGCATGATGCTGTTTGATTTTTAGTGGCAGCAGAGGTGGAAAAGGCACTGCATAATGAATCTATCTCTCCATCACGTTGTAAAATAGCATTTGTGACAAATATTGTGACACAATCATGTATTATACCCTAACCATGGTGCTGATGGCTATGACACTAGCTATACAATTTTCTTATGGCAATAGATTAGTATTACTAAAATAATAAACTATGCCAGCAACCTCAAAGGCAATACACAATTGTGTGCACAGCTCATTGTAAATGGAGCCACCTATACTGAGCCAGAAGATATAGCAAACCTCCTGGCTGATAAATTTAGCTCCAACTTTACCCCCCTCTCTTCCCCTCAACCTTCCCTCAGGAAATATCATCAAATATAACTCCCATACTATCACTAGGGAACAGGTCCTTAATGCTCTCTTTAAGACTAAGAACACTGCATCAATAGACCCAGACACTATCCCAGGATGCCTTCTAAATAGCATGAAACATGACCTATAAGGGCCTCTCAAATTACTATTTAACTGTAGCCTCCAAACAGGCTTCATGCCTCATGAATGGAGAAAGGTAACAGTCATCCCTCTGCACAAAGATGGGCCATCTACAGACCATGGAAACTACAGATCCATAAGTCTCACTAGTCTTATATGTAAAGCCATGGAAAAAATTATCATGGAGATGATCAATAGAGATATAGCAAACCTCCATACACTGGACCCAACCCAGTTTGGAATTGTCAGGGGGCAGATCATGCCTATTCAACCTGGTGACCTTCTTTGAGAAGGGAACCAAAGCAATGGATGAGGGCAAAATTGTTCACACTATCTACCTTGACCTTGCCAAGGCATTTGACACAATGCCCCACTCTGGCATTGTTGACAAATTGAAGAGGTTAGGTTCAAACCCGTATGTCACCCGGTGGATAGCTAACTGGTTCATAAACAGGACCCAGGAAGTTAGAACTGGGGCGTCCACATCTACAAAGAGGCCAATCACAAGTGGAGTTCCTCAGGGATCAGTCCTTGGACCACTCCTTTTTGGCATTTACTTCTGGCATTTACTTCTCGGAAGTCAAGGCCAATGTCAGTGGTCTCTGGTTGATTAAATTTGCAGATGATTGCAAATTAGGAGCTGTCATGGAATCTCACACTGACACAAATGTTCTACAGGAAGGGCTGACACAGACAAACAACTGGTGTCAGTGCCATGGACTAAAACTAAATGCCAAGAAATGCATAATAGCATCCTTTGGGAAGTCATCCATCCTTGGTAACTATCATATTGTCAACACACCCCCTAGAGTTGACCCAGTAGTCAGGAAATTAGGGACACACATAGATAGTAATCTAGCCTATGATCATCAGGTGTCTACAGTGGTGAGGAAATCAAAGCAACATATAAACAAAGGTATGGCATCTAAGTCCAAAGAAGTCACTGTTTCACTGTATTCAGCATTCATCAGACCTATCATTGAGTACAATGCATCTTTGGTATGTACCTAACTAGGCATATCCAACAATTGGAGCATCCACAGAGGTTCCTCACTAAAAGAATATAGGGTTTAAGTAATATATCCTGTGCAGACTGCCTCAAGGCCCTATCCCTGTATTCTGTCTCCTACAGGATTTTGGGGGGAGATCTATGCCTGGCATGCAGGGCATTGTCAGACCCCACTCTGATGGACCTCCTGTATATCCACAAAACCAGCAGCACCAGAATTACCCATTCTAAAGACTTAAACCTTGCCTGTGATATAAATAAGACCTGCAAGATACAGATAACCTGTAAATGGTTCATATCCAAGGCCCATACTTAACACTTATCAAGAGTTGCAGAACTTGTCAGAGATTTGGGATGCGTGGCTAGACTTAAAACGGCCCTTGTAGTCATTAGCCTAGTAAACACCTATGAGCCTATGAATCATTATTGTACCATCAAAGCTAATGGTTTACATCCATTAAAATAGACTTACTTGTCCAATATGAAACAGAGTAGATGGAACCATGTATATAGTCAAGTATAAAGTTTATGGTTACCTGAGTACATATGTTCTGAGTATCACTTAGAAAAATTGTAGCTTTTTATGCTAGAAATGTCAACAATTGTCTAAACTAACACTTACAATGTTGACCTTCACATAACTTGCTTAGATGTGAGATTATTCATCAAAAACAAATTTGTTTTACTTGCACAGGGCAACATATGATAGTTCTGCTTGAAATTTGTTAATTATGTGTGGAAAACAGATGGAGAATTTTACGCATTTCATAAATATGAGGTAGGTGGCACAGTGGTACAGCAAACAGTGTTGTCACCTCACAGCAAGAGGTTTCCTGGTCCAGTTCTCACTTGGGGTGTGTTCTTTGTGGAGTCTTGATGTTGTCTCTGTGTTCAGGTGGGTTATCGCTGGGTGCTCTGGCTTCCTCTCACTTTCCGAAGACATGTAGTAGGTGGATTGGCCTCTCTAAACTGGCCATAGCTGTGTGTGTGTGTGTGTGTGTGTGTGTGTGTGTGTGTGTGTGTGTGTGTGTGTGTGTGTGTGTGTGTGTGTGTGTGTGTGTGTGTGTGTGTGTTTGGTGTGGAAGAACTACTGTGGCAGGACTAGGCACCTGGTGGTGTAAACCTTGGCTCAAGATGATTATCAGCATTGAAGTGACACCCTGACCCCATGTGCAAAAATGGGAAAAGGGGTGATGGATGGAGGTAGACAGGAAAACAGAATGAGAGATTTTTAAATTGCAGACATTAAATAGTACTGCATATGCACTTATTGGAAGTAAATCCTACAAATGGGGAAATTAAATGCTGTATTAAAAAACAGAAACGGGAATATATTGAAAGAATGTATACAGTGTGCTGAAAGTGAATGTGAGAAAAATGGATAGGCATGCACTGCATAAGTAATAGAGCTCAGGCTGTTTATCTTCATAGTAAGGAAATGCTAAGGCTTGTCCAGATGAGTCAAGTGTGTTAGTCTAGAGCTGAGTCAAGAGGGTCATTAGGTACCAGGCTTGAGCAGTGATGAGTATTATTTCTGAATTTCCTAACATAATTGAACAAGAACTTGTGGATGTCTTGAGAAATGGGGTGATTTTCAGTTCATATTTAGCCTTGGAAGGTCAGTTTTGTTTTCTAAGCTGTTTGTTTAACATCTAGAGTTTAAATCTGAGTGTGGTGTTTTCATTTGGCTCCTAATAGAGAGTCTCATTTGGCTTCTAATAGAGAGTTATTTTTGTTTTGTTTTATGGTTGTTAATACTGGGGGTCCACAAAAAAGTTGTATTTCTACACTTGGAGCTGTATTTGTTATGAAGTAGAACCGAGGGTCATGGTACAGGTGTGAAGGTGAGAGCTGAAGCTCTCAGAGAATGCATATGTCTTTCCTTTGGTGTCCTCAAAGGGAGGGCTTCTCCTGAAGGACAGTCAGTTAAGAACAGACCAATGGAAAATCAATGATAAGGAGGTCTTGACCAGTCAGTTCATTAGAATTCTGCTGGTGTTATGCTTTGGACATGTTTTCATCACTGTTTTGGTAAATGTCTGAGAAAATGCAGTTGACCAAACAGATGTGCTAACCACTCACTGCACCTTATACAGGACAGAGAGTTTATTTGTACACCTTTATGACTCACGATTTTTTTTGAATGAATTAATTCATTTAAATATAGAAGTTTGGCAATACGGTATACCCAAAATTCCATGTTACGAAGTAAAATTTCTTATAATGATTTGTTTTAACTAATGCAGCACAGTGGATTCTGCATGTTCTATCTATGTCTACGTATATTTCGCTGGGTGTTCCATTTAACACACATCCCAAAGACATACTGTAAGTGAATTAATAGTCCTCCAGTTTGTCTGTAGGTGTGTGTGCAGTGTATGAGTGAGTTTGTGACTATGTGTGTGTGTCTGATTAGTATGACAGCTTGGTGTCCCATTCAGGCCCAGTTTGTCTGCTCTTACCCCAATCAAGCAAATGTTTTTTTTTTTTTTTTATTTAATATTATTTGCTGAATAGGTGAGCCAGTTGGGCTGATACAGATCTCTTTCATGAAGGCAAGGGAACTAGTATGAAAAACAATGTTACAGATACAGCTGTGGATTCAATATCAGTTACAGTACCTCCAAAGAAGGCCTGGGTTCTCTTCCCATGTAAGGCATTGTGTGTCTTCAATGTGTTGCTAGATGAATACTGGAAATGATAGCTGACTATGTGTCACTCTAGTTTTCAGATCCAGATTAGGTATGACAGTCTGCTATTGAAAACAGAAGTTTTATTTGCTAAGTAATGTTTTCTGTGCTTAGTCATAGCAAACTGTTGCTATGAATAGTTTGCCATGAGATTAGAGCACAAAAATGCTCTGCTAAATGCTGTAACCCATTAACATATCAAGTGAAAGAAAAAATAAGCTAAAATTTGTGTACTAACACTACTAGGAAGACATTGCTTTGGGGACATCATTTCAACATTAAAAAAAGAAAAATAGAATAATTGGGTAATTGCCCATAATGATAATAAGGTAATATAGGGTTTAATAATAACCCCTGATGCACCCACAATGGCAAATCCTTGATGCATAAATGCAGGTGGAGTTTAAATCTTGCTTTACCTACTAGCCAGGTTGAACTAGGTAACCATTTAGTATGTTGGGACTGAGATTGTTGACTGCCAAAAAGTGGTGACTGAATGACCAAAAATCTTGACTTAACATGTACAAAGTCCAAAGCGGTCATTTTATAGAATATTCCCTTTTCCCTAAAATGTGGCGATCTTGGAGTTACTTTATATAACTTCAAGGAGTGAGAGGACTTGCCCTCAGTATCGGGGTGCAGGCGAAGCTCACTCTCCAGTCTTCTGACGTATTTTATTTCTCCTTTTTGTATGTCACAGCCTGGCAGTTTGAGTACGGACATTTCAATAGGGACTCATTAGCTGTGATTATAAAATGGAGTTATTTAAGTTACACTTTATCTTACCATTTTGTAAACAGAACTGGTTTCCCAGATTGACTGTTACATGGGAAGTGTACCTTTGTGACATATGATGATATGTGCTCACAAGTATATATATTCAGATGACATCTAATATGCAGGTTGTATCACTGCAACCTCTCTCAGGAAGATAGAGTGCTGTATTTTCTTTTTTCATATGCATTCTTTTCACAGAAAAAGTGTAAAAAGTGATTTTTCCCATTTGATTTCATTCCTTTCCAGTTTGCTCTGGTATTAGGAAAATCTGGTTAAATCTGATCTGCAGGTGGGTGGCACCTTTACACATAAGGCAAAAGAAGATTTTACAATATATTAAAATCTCCAAATCCCAAGAGTTGATTAGTTTTCTGATCTTTGTTACTGCATATGATACATAAACATATGAATATGATGACTTTGGTAACTCATCTATCCCGTGGAAATACCATATTAACAATATGCCCCTGAGAGTTCACCAGTTGTTCGGGATTTGGAAACTTATGTGGACAGTGACCAAACTTTTGACCAATATCTGTCCATTGTTGTAGGAAAATATTTCAAACATATTTCTATATTACACAGCTTTTAAACAAAGGGATTTTGTCTAGACCTAGGGATGTCATTGCCCCCTTTTATTAAGCTGTCATTAGGTTAAGCATCGAATATATTGTAAATATTTTAATATATTGTACAATCTTCTTTTGCCTTATGTGTAAAGGTGCCACCCACCTGCAGATCAGATTTAACCAGATTTTCCTAATACTAGAGCTACAAGCAGCAGAGAGACAAAAGAGAGACTTTCAACAGATTAAGTATTTTTTCTCTGCCTTTCTACCTGCGACTGCATTTTCTCCCCGAAAAGCCAGTTTCTAGCTTATCTAAGATTTAAAAAGCATTGTTTTTTGTATTTTTTACTGTTTTTGCACTTCAAAAGTAATTTAAAGTCATTTTTGTGTTGTTTAACTGTTGTAGGCTACACACTCAAGTGTGCTAGCCTGTTTAAAGCATTTACAGTGTTTCTTGTGTAAGTTACTGTTGTTCTACAAAAAATATATATATATATATATATATATATATATATATATATATATATATATATATATATATATATATATATATATATATATATATATATATATATATATATATATATATATATATATATATATATATCCTTGTTTCCCACCTTTTCTAAACTAGAGTAGTCCAGATTTCAGGTTTTCTAGGCTGTGATATAAGTTCCTGTGTTGCCCATATCCTTACTTGGATAGGAGGAAGCTTCTCTGTTCACCAGTGAGAGTGGGGAGCTTTGAGCAGCCTATCTGTCCTGGGAGGAGTGGTCTCAGCCCAGCAACTAGTAGCTTATTGGCTGTTTTGGGCTAATTCCTATCTCTTTCAAGCTCCTTGCCTTAAAACCCAAATTTGCATGGTTTTGCATGGTTTTTCGCATCACGCAACGTCGTGCAACATCGCGCAGCACCATTTAAGCAGTTTTAAACTATTCCCAGCTCCACAAAGTCTGCTCTTCAATTTTTCCCTTAGAACTAGTCAAACTCGCAAAGCACGCACTCAACCTTCCTTTTACAGCCCAGCACTTGCTCAAATTTCTCAGTAAGCACTAACAAACAATAGCACTACACGCCCCTTATACTATTTAGAAGCACAAGGCTCCCTATTCATCCCTTCTGGACAATCAATAAACCAGTTCTTTAAACTATTCAGGCATGTCCAAATGGCAGTTTCAGGTTCACTCTCCAGTCCAGCTGGTGAATCTGGGAATCTGGAGGCAATGTTACAATTGCCTTATGTACACAGACGACCCTCTCCTCCTTCCAACAAACTCAAATGTATGTGAGAGATGAAACTATACAGCCAAACTGGAAGATGAGCTCTCTCAACCCAAGACTGGCACAGTCAGTCAGGAGGAGAAGGAAACCACTCGCACCACACAACCAATCTCACATAGACCAATTGTATCAGCAAACAAGACACATAAACACACAAAAACATACTCGGAGGCTCTAAATAAAAATTTGCCAAAGCAGCAGAGACCTCCAAAGCAAACATCCAAGCAACTGCTACCCCACAACGATATTCACGTACCACATACTTCACAAAACCAGTGTGCCACACAGTTGCAGCCCTTAAGGCTAAATAACACACCAAATACACTAGTAATAGGAGACTCTATTGTCAGGCACACTGACGTCCCACTCACCAGACTGAACAAGGTGAAGGTCACTGTAAGCTGCCTGTCAGGTGCCAGGATTCGCCACATAACACAAGACCTCAGGTCACTCCAAAGCAAGTACAAATATGACTTTGTCATTGTCCATGTTGATGTGAATGACCTGAGATGTACCTCCCTGGACTACATGAAAAGAGACATAGAGGAGCTCTCTGATCATGTAGCCCAGGTCGGTATGACCCTGACCCTGAGTAGCATCTTGCCCTTTCCAAGAATGATGCCACAGTATAAAGACAAAATGATAAATGTTAACAGTTGGCTAAGCTATTGGTGTCATTCAAAGGGGATCCAGCGTCTGTCAGCCTGGGATGACATGCTTGACAAGCTACGTTGCTTCGCTAGGGGCGGCTTGCACCTGTCACCCTTAGGCTTCGGAATACTGGCTAAGGCTCTTGCCACCCCCATAGTGCCTTTTTTAGGCAAGGCTCAAAAGACAAACCCACCTCCATAGACAACACAAGAAACAAAAAACTAAGGGTAATGCTGCTCAATGCCAGAAGTCTAAACCTCAAGATGCACACACTCAAGGTACTCCTCAGTATGAAGAAAATCGATATCTGTGTAGTAACAGAAACCTGGTTCAAGGCTCCAGAGAGCACCCCAACACTACCAGGATATAACTCATACCATGCTTTTCGGTCCCAGAACTCGGACCGAAATACAAAAGGTGGGGGTGTATCCATTTTCATCAAGGATACCCACACCTCCAGGTTAGTGGCACTGCACGAGGCATCAGAGACCATCCATGTGCAACTAACAGTGGGATAAACTGCTTTTCAGTTTGTAGCTTGCTACAAATCATCCGCTTTGTCTCAGGACCCCCACTCGGCATTCCTGAGAACATTGGAGAATATGAAGTTCTCACCAAACACCATGATATTGGATGATTTCAACTACCCAAACATTGACTGGGAAAACTACTCAAGTCCCAACTCCATTGCTCTACGGTTCCTGGAGTTTATAAACTCAAATGCCATGGAACAAATGGTCACCACTCCCACAAGAGGGGACAACATATTGGACCTGGTCATCACCAACATGGAGGCTCAATGTTCCACACCAGAGGTAAACCCCTCATTGGTAAGATCAGACCATAAACTAATAACACTGGACATCCACCCCCAGCCAAGGAAACCACTGTGAAAAATTTCTCAAAAGCAAACTTTACACTTCTCAAGACCGAGGTGGAAAGCTTCAAAGCCCCCGAGCTAATGGAAAATGCTGCCCAAACTGCAGAATCCTTTACAAATGCAGTCTATGGGCACCTACAGGAATGCATGGATCGAGCCATCCCAAGTAAAACCAAGACTCACTCACTCCTCCAAAAACAGGAGACCAGTCTGGTGGACCCCGGCCATAAATAAGCTATAGAACAGAAGGAGGAAACTATTACATGACAGAGCAAAATCCCAAAAAGGGAGGGCATCCCTGATCAGTATTAGCAAGAAACTACGATCCCTCATAAAATAGTCAAAGGCCAGCTTCAAAAGAAAAATCGCCAAAGACTCTAAAGATAATCAGAAGGCCTTATTTAGCTACGTCAAGAATCTAGGTGGCAACTCTCACATCTGCTCTGAGCTGGTGCAAAATGGCAAAAAATACACTGAACCCACTGACATTGCCAACATCCTGGCAGACAGGTTCAGTGCAAACTTTACCCCCCTTCCCCCCCAAAAGGGCCAGTGTCTATCCCAGAGAATGTAGTCTTCCGGACATCACAGACACACAGGTGAAAGCAGCCCTCTCCAAAGCAAAAAACACAGCTTCAATGGGACCGGATGGTGTCCTGGGCTGTGTTTTACATGAGCTCCAAAAAGAACTGAACCCCCACATAAAGTCACTGTTCAAACTCAGCCTTACTACAGGATATGTACCCAAAGAATGGCGTACAGCAACAGTTATCCCACTCCACAAAGGTAGCGCTACAACGGATCCTGGGAACTATCACCCTATAAGCCTGATTAGCCTGGTCTGCAAAGCTATGGAGCGCATCATCATGGATCTCATAAACAAAGACATTGGGAACCTTCAGACAATGGACCCTACCCAGTTCGGCTTTGTTAAAGGCAGATCTTGCTTCTTAAACCTAGTTGACTTCTTTGAAACAGTTACCAAAGCCATAGATGAGGGAAAGGTAGTCCACACAGCCTACCTGGACCTCGCAAAGGCCTTCGACACAATACCCCACTCTGGCATTATAAATAAGCTTTCCAGCTTGAATATCAACCCCTATGTCACTAGATGGGTTGCAACGTGGCTCAGGGATAGAACCCATATGGTTAGAGTTGCGGGTGCCATGTCCAACTCCAAACCGGTTACAAGTGGCATCCCACAGGGCTCAGTCCTGGAACCCCTCTTGTTCAGTATATACTTCTCTGATGTAAAGGCAAGCACGGGAGGACTGTGGCTGACCAAGTTTGCAGATGATTGCAAACTAGGAGCCATAATCGACTCTCCGGCTGACACCAGCATCCTCCAGAAGGGTCTTATGGAGACGGATACCTGGTGTCTGAACAATGGCCTCAAGCTAAATGCCAAAAAGTGCATAGTCATCCCCTTTGGGAAAAACAAAGTACCCACAAACTACCACATAGGTGGTAATCCACTAAGTACGGAAGATGTAATTAGGGATCTGGGGACCCAAGTAGATAGTAACTTCTCCTTTGATAATCACATTGCCAAAGTGGTTAGTAAAACCTTCTATATAGCCCACCTAATAATGAAAGGGTTCACATCTAGATCAAGAGAGGTCATTGTGCCCCTCTACTCATCGCTCATCAGGCCCATAATTGAGTACAATGCCTCATTTGGGATGTACCTTACCCGACACCTGCAACAGGTAGAGATACCTCAAAAGTACCTCACCAAGAGGATCGTGGGCCTCAAACAGATGCCCTATGCAGCTCGACTAAAGAAACTCCAGCTCTACTCAGAGGCGATCTCTGCCTGACATACAAGGCCATGTCTAACCCAGAATTAATGGACATGCTCCACCTCAAGAAATCCAAATCCCTTAGAGCTACATGCTCCAGGGATTTAAGCCTCAGCACAACAATAAATAGGACAAGCTGGAGGGATAGATTCATATTCCAGAGGCTTCCCTCACTCTGGAATAGAATCCCAATACATGTTAGGCAGAGCCCCTCACTGACCCTCTTCAAAAGAAATCTTGATGAGTGGATGGGAAATCGTAAATTTACTCCTGGGATCACTTCTATGGCCCTGCTGGACAGATGCTCAGGAATCTAATCTAAAAGGGAGGCGAAAGCCAACACATTCTGGCTAGGCTTATAAATGACCTAGGGCAGATGGCCTAGTATCTACCTATGAACCTGTGAACCTATATAATTTTCCCTTTGGCATGCATCTGTCCAGACATGTGCAACAACTGGAGCACACACACAGAGATACCTTACTAAAAGGAACAAAGCCTAAACAACATGTCCTACATGGAGCAACTCAAAGCTTTACTCAGTATCCAACAGACTGCTAAAAGGTAACTTGTGTCTGGCATGCAAGACATCCTCCAACCCAATACTGATGGATTTACTGCACATCAGCAAGTCAGATGGGATCGGAAATATTCAGTCTATAGATATAAACATCTTCAGCAACATCAAGAGAAAGTTTGGAGGGATGGGTGCAGAGGATACCACTGCTCTGGTACAGACACTCCCTATCCACATAAATCAAAGTTCATCCCTGTCCATATTTAACAGCAACTTGGATCTTTGGATGGGAAACAGAAAATGTAGCCTAGGACTGCCCCCTGTCCTACTAATGGCAAGAGGCAGCTTTATCCCATGCATATGCCCCCCTCCAATTTTGGGGTGATTTTAGTTTTTTCATTAGGTAAAATATATAATTATCAACCATGAGATGGGTAAGGACAGCCTCTAACCAAATGGGATAAGTTAATTTGAGCATAAAAAGGAAAAAGGTAAACTTGATATGCTTAAAATGTCCCTCAAGGGCAGCTAGCCAAGTACTTCCCTATGAACCTACTAACTTATTTTGCTTGTTAACAGTGCATTCTATGCTGACATACCTCATGGCATAAATGCTTTTTCCTGCCTTGCAAGTAAAGAACATCTTTTTTTTTATTGCCTGGTTACCCCATTAATGTATATATATATATATATATATATATATATATATATATATATATATATATATATATATATATATATATGCATGTTAGTTTGTAGCAAGTTTTACTCCCCATCACTGCAAATTAGACCTGCACAGGATTCTGATAACAATTTGTTCTGTCTATGGTGCACATGGAGCAAACCCAGCTCACAGTCAGTTCACAGTTAAGGTGTGACTAATTTGAGATCTGGTAACCAGGTTTGAACACTTCTCCATGTTTGCATGAATCCATTTGAAATAAGCAAGTCTAATGCTCTATTGATTTCATATGAATACAGCTGACAAGGTTGTGTGGTCAAGGGGCTTCTGCATTTATAAGCAGTCGCAGCATCCTTTCATCTCTGGTTCTGATTAGGTGAATAATTGTGATCTCATTTTGGGACACAGCTCAGATTCAAACTGCTTCATGCCAGTTTTGACAGCAGGAGCCTACAAGTTCTGTTGGGGTATTCTAGATATCTGGAGTAGTATCAGTTTTGTATAAGAGGGGACATTCTATTACAGCAAAAAGAAGGAAAGAAAGAAAGTATGTGACTGTACAGGAAACAGAAAGTGAGTGATCAGGTATGAACAGGTACGGACAAAATATTATTTAAAGCCATCTTTGCTAAATCTATCCAACATTTAACATGATCCATTCTAAATATAACTTATCCTAATGTATTTCAGATTTGAACATAATTTACATTTATTTATTATGTCTCTTCCCTCATGAGGTTTAGGATATTCCCCCACTCAGCTATTTTTTTGAGTACCAAATGGTTTAGTGAAAAGAACTTGTTTCATAGGTTCATAGGATGATACTAGACTATTGGCCCAGAGGCCCTTTTAAGCCTACCCAAGAATATTGCCCATGTTCCCTCAAAGTCAGCACCTGTTTTCCCCTGCCCAGCAGGGACACAGGTGGGATCCCGGGGTGTATTTTCAGTTTCCCATCCAGTCATCCAGGTTCCTCTTAAAGAGGGCTAGAGAGGTATTCTGCTTGATGTGGAGATGGAGTTTATTCCACAGATGGGACAGTCTTTGGGACTCAAATCTATCCCACCACCAAGTTCTATTAATGTCACTGACCAGGTTAAGGCCTTGCGTGTGGGTTGTTTGAGTGGAGTTTGTCTTACAGATGTGCAGCAACTCCATCAAGGTGGGGTCTGAGATGGCCCTGTATGCCCGATACAGGTCACTTCTGAGCAGTCTGTATGAGAGTGAGCAGAGGGATAGAGCTTTTAGCCTATATGTAAAGGATAGGTGTTGAGACCTTGAATTTTCTTGGTCAGGAACCTCTGTGGTCTCTCCATAGGTTCATAGATAGGTTCATAGGTTCATAGATTAGTACTAAGCTAACTGCCCTTGTGAGCCATTTTAAGCCTAGCCAATTATCCCTTGTGAGACTCAAACCCTGCACCTTGTGCTTGCAAGGCAAACACCTTAACCATTAGGCCACCCTCCCAACCCAACTGCTCCATGCGCTTGGCAAGGTACGTGCCAAAGGGGCATTGTACTCGATAATGGGTCTGATAAGGGAGGAGTGCAGGGATGTTATGACCTCCTTGTTCCTGGATGAAATACCCTTATTTATGAGGTGGGCCATGTAGAAAGCCTTCTGTACAATGGAGGCAATGTGGTGGTTAAAAGTGAGGTTGCTATCAACCTTTGTGCCCAAGTCCCTCACGACTGATTACATGCTTAGTACATTGTTAATAATGTGCTAATTAGTGGAGATGCCATTTTCCCAAAAGGGGATAATGATGGATTTCTTGACATTCAGTTTGAGGCCATGCTTCTGACACCAGTCATTAGTTTGGATAAGGCCCTTTTGGAGGATGTTCACATCACTAGGGGAATTTAAGACAGCATCCAGCTTGCAGTCATCTGCAAACTTGGTCAGCCACAGACCACTGGTTTGGCTTGCACCTCAGAAAAGTATATCCCAAACATTAGAGACGCCGAGACCAATCCTTGGGGTACACCACTCATTACGGGTCTGCTACTAGAGGTGGCTTCCCCTACTTTGACTGAGTGGGTTCTATCAGTGAGCCAGCTAGCTACTTATCTGGCAAGATATGGCTTGATGCCTAGCTGGGAAAATGTATCTATTATGCCCAAGTGGGGAATAGTATCAAAGGCTTTGGCTAGGTCAAGTTAGGTGGTGTGCACCATCTTCACCTCGTCCATGGCTTTTGTGCCTTTTTCGAAGAAGTCAACCAAGTTTAACAGGCATGATCTCCCTTTGACAAAACCAAACTGGTGGGGTCAAGCATTTGTATATTGCCAGTGTCCTTGTTTATAATGTCCATGATAATGCATTCCATGGCCTTGCAGATCAGGTTAGTTAGGCTGATGGGCCTATAATTGACTGGGTCAGTGGACACTCCAGATTGTGTAGAGGGATGACAGTGGCTGTACTCCATTCAGCTGGGACAAAGCTGGTGCTCAGGCTTTGGTTGAATAGGGTTTCTAATGGAGATGAGAGGGCATATCTGAGTTCATGTAGGATACAGCCAGGGATGTTACTGAGTCCCATAGAGACTGTACTTTTTGCTTTTGAGAGGGCATTAAGGACCTGCTCCATTATGATGAGGATGGGGGCAGGTGCTGGGAATGTCCTAGTTTACTAATGAGGTGATAGGGGGTAAAGTTTTTACTGAACCTGTCTGCCAGCTGGTTGGCTATATCTATGGCATTTGTGAATGTGGTGTTATTGGCCACCAGTTTAGAGCAGATTTGGGTGTTACCTTTGAGATTGTGGACATACATGAAGAGGGCCTTTTGATTGTCCTTAGTGGATATGGCCAATTTGGACTCGAAGTTAGCCTTAGAGGATTTCAACAGTGACCTTATTTGCTTGATCTTGCTTCCAGCTTGGCACCTGCTCCTTCTTGGTCCTGGACAGTAATTTTTTTTCCTTTTATTATAGAGTTTGTTTATTGCTGCTGTCCACCAGACAGGTTTACTCTTCCTTGAGGAAGATGATTTAGTCCTGTCAGGTATTGCTGAGTCCATACAATTATGTAGGTTACATATACTGATATTGGTCAAGACCAGGTCCAGGATATTTTCACTTCTCGTAGGGGTGTCAACCAGCTGATCCAATGCTTTGGCATTGACAAAGTCGAGGAATCTCTGTTTGTTCATGTTTGGGCTAGAAAAAAACAAAAAAAAAAAATCACTGGTTAGACAGCCAGAACCAAAGTACTCTTTAATGTGAACAACATTAATCCACAGTTAAGCCCTTTCATCTTTTCCAGACTTCTTCAGAACTGTGGAGAACCAAACCAAAAAACAAGGCAAAATAGAGTGTGAACCTCCTCTACTCCCACCAGCATCAGCCAATAAAAGACAAACTTCAATTGATACTTTAAAGAAGTGTATCTAAGGCTTAAATAACAGAAGCTCTTCTTAATTCAGTAATAACAGAAACACTGTCAACTCCTGGAAAATTTGAAGCATCAAGTTTCAGTTGCCAATACATTTCTCTGTGCAGAAGCCCGTTTTCCCAGTCACCACAGTAAATAGATCTCTGCACTTGTTCTAATACAAAAAAGGTACATTTTGTAAATCCCTCACAGGTCAAGGAATGTCTTGAAGCTTCATATTTTCCAGGACTTAATGATAAGAGTTTCTGTTATTAATGAATTAAGGAGAGTTTCTGTTGTTTAAGCCTTAGACACAATTCTTTAAGATATTAATTGAAGTTTGTCTTTTATTGGCTGATGCTGGTGGGGGTGGGGGAGGTTCACTCTCTATTTTAACTTTTGCTTTTTAGTTTGGTTCTCCACAGTTCTGAAGAAGTCTGGATAAGATGAAAACGCTTAACTGTTGGTTAATATTGTTCACATTAAAGAGCACTTTGGTTCTGGCTGTCTAACTGGTGATTTTTTTGGATTTTATTGGATTTTTATCTACTGGTTCTGGTTTTGGTCCAAGTTTTACTTTGAATCTTTGAGCTAGAATAGGTGTTCCACTCTATGGTTGGGTAGTTGAAGTCACCCAGGATCAAGGTAGAGGGTTGAATCTTTATGGATTCAAGTAAGTCCAGATAGGTGGAATGGGCATCGTGAGTCATTGTTGGAGGTCTGTAGCTAGGTAGCTAGCTATGCTTTGAATAGGTGTTTTGTCAACAGTTAACTGCACCTGGAGTGTCTCCTGTGCGTCATGACATTTAACCAGCCTGTAGGTGTGTATGTCTTTGATAAATATTGAAACTCCACCTCCTTTGGCTTTGTAGCCCTTTGTTTGGTGAATCCTTTTTTTGTTAGATACTTTTTTGGTAATCTGTAGGGTACATAGTGAGTTAACACTGTTGTTATATTGCAGCTTTAACTCACCCTGACCAAAAGTGGTCCTTGTAGAACAGGAACTATTGTTTGAGGTAACTGCTCTTTCAGTAGGTTCAACTACTTCATAGAGATATCATTCAGAGTGGAATAAACACAGACAATTGAGGTATGTTACTTTAAATTATGGCATAATTATTTTCACAGCCACTGAAAGGATTATTATGGGAAGGAAGAAAATGCCGAAACTTATTGTAAGTTGTTCTCTGTTCACCTGGAGGAAATCATCTTAAAGTTTTTGGGGAGGGAAGAAACAACTTTATAATGCTGATGTGACACTTACTATAGTTTCTTATTTTTGAACTAGATTTCACTGCAGTACCTGAGCGGAAGTGCTTATTATCACACCTGCGGAGGAACCCTCATCGCCCCAAACTGGGTCATGACAGCTGCCCACTGCATCTCGTAAGTTACTCTGAAGTAAATGCAAATAAAAAGCAATGCATCAAGAAGGCACGTGTAAAATGTTTTATTTTTTTTAAAAGCAAAGATAATGTTTTGATATTATTGTAACATATTTTGAATTTTGGAGCATGTACAAGTCCGATGCATTTACTCCAGTTTTGGTGTAGAGAGGTTTACTAAGATGAGTTGTCGGTTTCTCAATGTAAATTCAGAGATGATTAAAAACTAACACGTGGAAGAATTTCTGTGGACTAAATCAACATATAACACACTTCAATCATCACCCAAATTACATGATTATCTTTATGTGAGGCTGATAGAGAGAAAATTAGCAAAGGAAGTCACAATCAAAGTACATAAAGAGAATGCTTCAAATGTTACCTTTTTGTCATAGGACAGAGGCCCCACAGGACACCTATCAACACCATTCTACCTTTAATGATATTCCATAGGACAGAGGCCCCACAGGACACCTATCAATACCATTCTACCTTTAATGATGTTCCATAGGACAGAGGCCCCACAGGACACCTATCAACACCATTCTACCTTTAATGATGTTCCATAGGACAGAGGCCCCACAGGACACCTATCAACACCATTCTACCTTTAATGATGTTCCATAGGACAGAGGACCCACAGGACACCTATCAACACCATTCTACCTTTAATGATGTTCCATAGGACAGAGGCCCCACAGGACACCTATTAACACCATTCTACCTTTAATGATGTTCCATAGGACAGAGGCCCCACAGGACACCTATCAACACTATTCTACCTTTAATGATGTTCCATAGGACAGAGGCCCCACAGGACACCTATCAACACCATTCTACCTTTAATGATGTTCCATAGGACAGAGGCCCCACAGGACACCTATCAACACCATTCTACCTTTAATGATATTCCATAGGACAGAGGCCCCACAGGACACCTATCAACAACATTCTACCTTCAATGATGTTCCATAGGATAGAGGCCCCACAGGACACCTATCAACACCATTCTACCTTTAATGATATTCCATAGGACACCCCTCAGAACACCTATCAACACCGTTCTACCTTTAATGATATTCCATAGGACAGAGGCCCCACAGGACACCTGTCAACACCGTTCTACCTTTAATGATGTTCCATAGGACAGAGGCCCCACAGGACACCTGTCAACACCATTCTACCTTTAATGATATTCCATAGGACAGAGGCCCCACAGGACACCTATCAACACCATTCTACCTTTAATGATGTTCCATAGGACAGTGGCCCCACAGGACACCTATCAACACCATTCTACCTTTAATGATATTCCATAGGACAGAGGCCCCACAGGACACCTATTAACACCATTCTACCTTTAATGATGTTCCATAGGACAGAGGCCCCACAGAACACCTATCAACACCATTCTACCTTTAATGATGTTCCATAGGACAGAGGCCCCACAGGACACCTATCAACACCATTCTACCTTTAATGATGTTCCATAGGACAGAGGCCCCACATGACACCTATCAACATCATTCTACCTTTAATGATATTCCATAGGACAGAGGCCCCACAGGACACCTATCAACATCATTCTACCTTTAATGATGTTCCATAGGACAGAGGCCCCACAGGACACCTATTAACACCATCCTACCTTTAATGACGTTCCATAGGACAGAGGCCCCACAGGACACCTATCAACACCATTATACCTTTAATGATATTCCATAGGACAGAGGGCCAACAGGACACCTATCAACACCATTCTACCTTTAATGATATTCCATAGGACAGAGGCCTCACAGGACACCTATCAACACCATTCTACCTTTAGTGATATTCCATAGGACAGAGGCCCCACAGGACACCTATCAACACCATTCTACCTTTAATGATGTTCCATAGGACAGAGGCCCCACAGGACACCTATCAACACCATTCTACCTTTAATGATGTTCCATGGGACAGAGGCCCCACAGGACACCTATCAACACCATTCTACCTTTAATGATATTCCATAGGACAGAGGCCCCACAGGACAGCTATCAACACCATTCTACCTTTAATGATGTTCCATAGGACAGAGCCCCCACAGGACACCTATCAACACCATTCTACCTTTAATGATGTTCCATAGGACAGAGGCCCCACAGGACACCTATCAACATCATTCTACCTTTAATGATATTCCATAGGACACAGGCCCCACAGGACACCTATCAACACCATTCTACCTTTGATGATGTTCCATAGGACACAGGCCCCACAGGACACCTATTAACACCATTCTACCTTTAATGATATTCCATAGGACACAGGCCCCACAGGACACCTATCAACACCCCACAGGACACCTATCAACACCATTCTACCTTTAATGATGTTCCATAGGACAGAGGCCCCACAGGACACACCTATCAACACCATTCTACCTTTAATGATGTTCCATAGGACAGAGGCCCCACAGGACACCTATCAACACCATTCTACCTTTAATGATATTTGTATCCCTGATGACACTCCATTTTTTACATTTTCATGTCAATGTTTTATGTAACACAAAGTCCTTTATATCTGTTCAGAAATGCTAACAACAAACGTGTCACAATGGTTCCTAAGTTCATAGGTTCCTACTATACTATTGACCCCTTGGGCTCTTACAAGCCTAGCTGCATATCCCAAACCATTTGGGTCTCAAGTATTATATGGGGGGCATGTTAGTAGGCAGGTAGCTAAGGACTTATATGGGGGGGTGTTATGATAATATTTTTCTTATTGACTGCCTCTGTGCATAAGGAACACGGAGACCGGACCAGGGGTAAATTTATGATTTGTCATCCAATTGTCAAGGTTTTATTTGAATAGGGTCAAAGATGAACTCTGTTTTACATGGATATGTAGCCTATTCCATAGTGTGTGGATCCTTTGGAACACATGTCAATCTCTCCAACATGTTCTGTTTATGTCACAAGCAAAGTTCAGATCCCTGGATCTTGTGTTTCTGGTGCTGTTTGTTTTACACATCTGCAGCAAATCCATCAACACTGAGCTGGAGGAAGCCTTGTAAACCAGGTGAAGATCCACTCTCAGCAGCCTGTAGGAGACTGAATACAGTGACAGAGTCTTTAGGTGATCAGTTTGGGACAGATTATCTATGTCCTGAATTCTTCTGGTGAGAAACCTTTCTAACTGTTGCAAGTGTCTGCTTAGATACATGCCAAAGGGAGCATTATATTCAATGATAGGTCGAATAATGGATGAGTACAGTGGTGCTATAACTTCCTTGAACCTGGATACCATAGTCTTACCTATAAGTTGGGTGACAGAGGATGATTTTCTTATTATCTTAGCCATAAGGCGGTCAAAGGCCAGATTGCTCTGTACGTATGTTTCTAGATCACTCACTACTGCGTTGACTCATAGAGACAGTTTATTGATGAAGTAATTCATTTGCATTGACAGTTTCCCAAAGGGCATTATAATACATTTCTTAGCACTGAGTTTTAGGCCATGGCTTTGGCACCAGTCATTTGTCTGTGTTAAACCCACTTGCAAGATGTTCGTGTCTTGGGGGGAATTCTATAATAACTCCCAATTTACAGTTATCTGTGAACTTGGTGAGCCAGGACCTTTAATTTTAGCTTTGACTTCCAAGAAGTAGATGTCAAACAGGAGTGGACCCACCACGGAGCCCTGGGATACTCCACTGGTGTCCTGTCTCTTGCTGGAGGTGATCTCACCAATCCGTATTTCTCGGGTCCTGTCAGTGAGCCAACCAGCAATCCAGCAATTTATGTAAGGGTTTATAGTTTCATAGTTTCATAGTTTAGTACTAGGCTATCTGCCCTGGGGCATTTGTAAGCCTAGCCATAGTGATGTGGCTTTCGCCACCCCATGAAATGGTACAAAAATGCACAGAATAGATTTAGAATACTGTGCCTCTGTCTAGTAGTGACACAGTGAAGCTCCCCTTATATAACAGAATTAGTTTACTGTGCCCCTGTCTAGTAGTGACACAGATGTGACCCCTGGGGTAAACTTTCGATCTCCCATCCACTCATCAAGATTTCTCTTGAAGAGAGTTAGTGAGGGGCTCTGCCTACCATGAACTGGGATTCTATTCCAGAGCATGGGAAGCCTCTGGGTTATGAATCTATCCCTCCAGCATGTCCTATTCATACTTGTGCCAAGGTTTAAGTCTTTAGCTCTCGTGGTTCTGATGGATTTGGATTTTTTGAGGTGGAGCATGTCCATCAGTTCCTTATTGGACATGGCCTTGTACGTCAGGCACAGATCACCTCTGAGCAGGTGGTATGCTACTGAATAGAGCTGGAGTTTCTTTAGTCTGGCAGAATAAGACATATGTTGGAGACCCTTGATCCTCTTGGTGAGGTACTTTTGTGGTCTCTCCAGCTGTTGCAAATGCCGGGTGAGGTACATACCAAATGGGGCATTGTACTCAATCATGGGTCTGATGAGGGAGGAGTATAGGGGTACAATGACATCCTTGGATCTAGATGCGAATCCCTTCATGATAAGGTGTGCAAGGTAGAATGTCTTTCTAACCACTTTGGCAACGTGGGTGTCAAATGAGAGGTCGCTGTCGACTTGGGTCCCTAGGTCTCTGATTACTTTTTCTGTACTCGGTGGGTTGCTGTCTATGTGATAATTTGTAGGTACTTTGTTTTTCCCAAAGGGGATGACTATACATTTTTTGGCATTTAGTTTAAGGCCATGACTCCGGCAGCAGTTGTCCGTTTCTGTGAGGCCTTTTTGTAGGATGTATGTGTCCGCTGGTGTATCGACTATGGCGCCTAGTTTGCAGTCATCTGCGAACTTTGTCAGCCACAACCTTCTCATGTTTGCTTTAACATCTGATAAATAAATGCCGAACAAGAGGGGTCCCAGGACAGATCCCTGTGGGACACCACTTGTGACTGGCTTTGAGTCTGACATTGCTCCAGCGATTTTAACTTTATGGGGTCTGTCCTTTAGCCAGTTTGCAACCCATCTAGTGACATAAGGGTTTACATTTAAGCTGTTGAGCTTATCTATGATGCCTGAGTGGGGTATTGTGTCGAAGGCCTTAGCCAAGTCCAGGTAGGCTGTATGGACTGCTTTGCCCTCATCAATGGCTCTAGTGACTGTTTAGAAAAAGTCAACCAGGTTCAAAAGGCAGGATCTGCCCATTACAAACCGAACTGGGTGGGATCAAGTGTCTGTAGGTCCCCAATGTCTCTGTTTATGAGTTCCATAATGATTCTTTCCATAGCTTTGCAGACCAGGCTGGTTAAGCTTATGGGGCGGTAGTTCCCAGGATCTGTAGAGGTACCCCCATTGTGGAGTGGGACCACTGTTGCTGTACGCCAGTGTTCAGGTACATATCCTGTAGTAAGGCTAAGGTTAAATAGCATTTTTATGTACGGGTTTAGCTCCTCTTGGAGTTCACGTAGCACGCAACCCGGGATACCGTCAGGTCCCATTGATGCTGTGTTTTTAGCTTTGCTGAGGGTGGCTCTCACCTGGACATCTGAGATGACAGGGAGATTACATTCAGCTGGGATAAGTATTTCTTCTTTTGGGGGTGAGGGAGGGGAGAAATTTGCACTGAACCTGTCAGCCAGAATGTTGGCAATATCTGTGGGTTCAGTGTATTTTTTGTTGTTGTGAACTATCTCTGAGCATATCTGAGGGTTTCCGCCCAGGTTTCTAATATAGCTGAAGAAGGCTTTGTGGTTATCTTTAGTGTCCTTAGCGATTTTTCTCTCAAAGTTGGCCTTGGATGTTTTTATGAGAGAACGTAGTTTTCTGCTAGTGTTGATCAGAGATGTCTTCCCTTTATGGGATTTTGCTCTGTCGTGCAGTAGCTTCCTTTTTTTGTTATACAATTTGTTAATGGCTGAGGTCCACCAGACAGGACGCTTGCTTTTGGTGGAGAGGGACTTGGATTTATTTGGGATTGCATGATCCATGCATTCTTGGAGATGTCCATAGAAAGCATTTGTGAAGGATTCAGCATTGTGGGATGTGATATCCACTGTCTCAGTGGGCTTAAAGGATACCATCTCAGTCTTAAGAAGAGTGAAGTCTGCTTTTGAGAAGTTTTTCACTGTGGTCTTTTGTGCTGGGGGTGGAGGTGGGATATGTATATCCAGGGTGATTAGTTTGTGGTCAGATCTCACTAGTGAGGGGTATACCTCCGGTGTGGAGCATTTTGAACACATGTTTGCGATGATCAGGTCTAGTATATTATCTCCCCTAGTGGGAGAGGTGACTAGTTGTTCCAGTGCTTTGAATTTATGAATTCCAGGAACTTTTGGGCTAGGGTGTTAGGGCTAGAATAATGTACCCAATCTATGTTAGGGTAGTTGAAGTCTCCCAGTATGATGGTATTTTGTGATACATTCATATCCTCCAATGTCTTCAGGAAGGCTGAGTGGGGTTCCTGAGATTGGGAGGGTGGTCTGTAACATGCTACCAGTTGTATAGCAGTTTTGCCTATGGTTAGTTGCACCTGCATGGTCTCCGATGCTTCATGTGTTGCTACTAACCTGGAGGTGTGGGTGTCCTTGATGAATATGGACACTCCCCCTCCCTTTGTGGTTCGGCCCAGGTTTTGGGGCCGAAAAGCATGATACGAGGTATAGCCTGGTAGCACTGGGCTGCTCTCAGGAGCCTTGAACCAGGTTTCAGTTACTGCACAGACATCGATGTTCTCCATACTGAGGAGTGCTTCCAGAGCCTGCATCTTGAGATTTAGACTTCTGGCGTTGAGCAGCATTACCCTTAGTTTTTTTCCATTTTTGTTTTCTAAGGAGGTGGGTTTGTCTTTTGAGCCTTGCCTAAAAAAGGCACTATGGGGGTGACAAGAGCCTTAGCCAATATCTTGAAGCCCAGTCATGACAGGTGCAAGCCGTCCCTTGCGAAGCAGCGTGGCTTGTCCAACATGTCATCCCAAGCAGACAGACATTGGATCCCCTTAGAATGACACCAGTACTTGAGACAATTATTAAAGCTGATCATCTTGTCTTTGTATTGTGGCATCATTCTTGGTGAGGGCAAGATGCTGCTCAGGGTCAGGGTCATACCAGCCTGGGCTACATAATCAGAGAGCTCCTCTATGTCTCTTTTCATGTAGTCCAGGGAGGTATGTCTCAGGTCATTCACGCCAGCATGGACAATGATGGAGTCATATTTGTACTTGCTTTGGAGTGACCTGAGTGCGTGTGTTATGTGGCTGATCCAAACTCCCGATAGGCAGTTCACAGTCACCCTCTCCTTGTTCAGCCTGGTAAGCAGTACATCAGTGCGTCTGACTATAGAGTCACCTATTACTAGTGTATCAGGCATGGTGTTTGGCCTTAAGGGCTGTGATTGATTGACACACTGATTTATTGAAGTATGTGTTGCATGTGTTTTGTTTTGAGGTGGTGGATTTTTGGATGTCTGCTTTGGGAGCCTCTGTTGTTTTGGTAAGTTTTTTATTAGAGCCTCCGAGTATGTCTTTGTGTTTTTATGTGTTTGGTTTGTAGTTGTGGTAGGTCTATGTGTGACTGGGTTTGTTGTGTGTGTGGTTACCATCTCCTCCTGTCTGGTCATGCCAGCCCTGAGTTGAGAGAGTTCAGCCTCCATGTCTATATAGTTGCATCTCTGACATGTATTTGTGTTTGTTGGGAGGAGGAGAGGGTTGTCTGTGTACATGAGACAATTGTAGCATTGTCTAAAGATACCCAGATTAACCAGCTGCACTGGAGAGGACGCCAGTAATCTACCACCCGACATGCTAGAACAGTATAAGGGCCTAGCTCTTATTTTATGCCTCTTTATGCCTAGCTCAGAAAGCTTGGCACCAATGCCTGAGTGTGATATTGTATCAAATGCTTTGCCAGGTCAAGGTACACATTATGCACTCTGTACCCTCATCCATTGTCTTGGTGACCCTCATAAAGAAGTCTACCAGGTTAAGAGGAATACATTATTTAATTTGTTTAATTTATCCATAACATTTCCTCCACCTATTTAAAATATGTGGAGGAACATTAAAGATATGGGCATTTTATTTTAGCCTGTTTATAGGTTAGTACTAAGCTAACTGCCCATGCGAGCCATTTTAAGCCTAGCCAATTATCTCTTGTGAGACTCAAACCCTGCACCTTGTGTTTGTAAGGCAAACACCTTAACCATTAGGCCACCCTAAACTACTTTTCCTGTGTTTGCCCTCATTAACTATGAGGACAACAGTGTCAGGGACATGAGCACTTTTAAAATATGGTGATAATCAGCATATCCTTAACTGCACGTTTTCTTTAGTAATAATCCATGCTTTATTTAACACATCTGGTAGTTTCTACATACAGTTAAAGCTATGAACTGCTTACATACTTTGGCTTGTAGTCCAGGGTTTGAGTACCTTCTCTGCATTTGCCTTCTCTGTCACCACTTAATTCATGCTACAGTACCTTCAAAAGTCATTCAGTCATAAAAATGGCCGCAGAATTTTATATATATATATATATATATATATATATATATATATATATATATATATATATATATATATATATATATATATATATATATATGTACATACACGTCTTATTACCCTTTACTCCAGCCTAATATATTACTTGTTATTACTTTTACTTCAAACTACAATACAGTTAACACTAATTTCATTTTCTCAGTTATATGAACATTCTTTTATAATTAACAAATTAGTAAGTTTACACAAAGGAAGAGTAAGCTGCAAAATTATGTTTCACTGCAATTATAACTTTCCTCCTAAAGATATTATAAGTAACAAGAGATTAACTTTCCAAATTAGCATTCTGTTTAGGCATTCAGGATGTCACGTTACTGGCTGTGAACATTGTCAGTATTTTGAAAAAACCCATCATATGTTTAAGCTTAAGTTGAATTATCCTTTCAAATATAGATGAATGCATTATTCTGTTCCTTGGTATGGAACCCCAACTAGTGAGAAACATTTTCAACATTTTATTTTATTTATTTACTGATTGATTGAATGCAATTGAAAATGTTTCTCACTAGTTAGGATTCCATACCAAAGAAAAGAACAATTGCATAATTCTTGAAATGTGTATTAGCTATTCAAAATATATAACCAAGGATACAACTATAACATGGCAAAAAGTCACACAAGACTGCATTATTTATTTAATGTTTTATAAACAGGACCGATATGGAATGTTCCAAACCAAATAAATTTTAGCCAATTTCAGGGCCAAGAGTTTAAAGAAAAGAAAGATCACATGTCATATTAGACAACTGCATGCACTAAAAATGAAACAAAAGTATATGCATAGTTTAATTATTTTTATCTCTCATATCCCTCAAAGTCTTACCACAAGAAATCTGGACAGAGGCACAAATACAGGGGAACAGAGGAACAAAAATAGAGACAGACTTTAAATATTGATTATAAACTTAGAAATTTGCTAGAATAACATGGTTTCTGTTAACATGCATTTTCCACACGCGCGCGCACACACACACACACACACACACACACACACACACACACACACACACACACACTGAGCGATCGGGCAATCCCAACAACAAAGCAACAAAAATAGGGACAGATTTTAAATATTGCTCTTCTAAACTTACTTCTTTTATATTTAGTATAAAAACTATATATAAAACTTTATAAACTGTATTTTCTTTATTTTAGGGGTCAAATAGGTTTTGTGGTTCCCGATGAATTTTATTTGGTGGGAGAGGGGCCAAAAATGGCTCTTTTGATAGGGAAGGTTGCAGACCACCTGTGATATGGAATGTTCCAAACCAAATTCATTTTAGCCACTTTCAGGGCCAAGAGTTTAAAGAAAAGAAAGATCACATGTCATATTACATAACTGCATGCACTAACAACGAAACAAAAATGTATGTGTAGTTTATTTATTTTTATCTCTCATACCTCTCAAAGTCTTACCACAAGAAATCTGGACAGAGCCACAAATACAGGGGAACAGAGGAACAAAAATAGGGATGGACTTTAAATATTGCTCTTATAAAGTTAGAAACTTGCTAGAATAATATGGTTTCTGTTAACATGCATTTTACACACACACACACACACACACACACACACACACACACACACACACACACACACACACACACACACACACACATAGACACACACACACAGTTACCTCGCAACTATGCAGATTTTCACAGAATGTCCTGACTTTTGCCTCATATTTTTGGTCTGTTTGTCATAAAATTGTGGTTTTCTGTCAAATCATTGAGGGCTGAAGTCAGAAAAAATAGACAGACATTTGAGTTTCAGACTTCATACCCTTCAGAAAATTCGTGCTAATGCAAAATCTGTTATTCTATCAACTTTCTAAGTTTGTAAGAGCAATATTTAAAAAGCGTCCCTATTTTTGGTGCAGGTGTCTTGTTCTAAGAGGTCAAGAGATAAAACACAACACACACACACACACACACACACACACACACACACACACACACACACACACACACACACACTGAGCGATCGAGTAATCCCAACCAAGGAACAAAAATAGGGATGGATTTAAATATTGTTGTTATAAATTAGTTATTTTATATTTAGTATAATAACTATATATAAAACTTTATATGCTGTGTTTTTTTAATTTTAGGGTCAAATAGGTTTTGTGGCTCCCGATGAATTTTATTTGGTGGGAGAGGGGCCAAAATGGCTCTATTGATAGGGAAGGTTGCAGACCCCTGAGATATGGAATGTTCCAAACCAAATTAATTTTAGCCACTTTCAGGGCCAAGAGTTTAAAGAAAAGAAAGATCACATGTCATATTACACAACTGCATGCACTAAAAATGAAACAAAATATATGCATAGTTTATTTATTTTGTTTGGTTCAGAGACATTTTCAGTCATGATCTGGGCCAATTAGGCAAATTCAGTAAAAAAACAGACAGTGTATAAACATTGTTACACACAGTGCTGGCATA
>NC_056729.1:1772392086-1772447086 GCF_019279795.1 Protopterus annectens
TATATATATATGGGTCACCTTCAGATGCCCGACAACGCGTTTCGCCGACACGGAATCCGACGGGACGAAAACACCGACAACGCAGATGACCGACAAGGTGAGAACCCGACGGACTCGATAAGTGTGCGATTGAGTGAGGGATTTAGTGTTAGGGAGTGGACAGGTAAGTGTGCGATAGTGAGGGACTGTGGGTTTAGGGGTGGGTTAAGTGATTTAGGGTTAGGGTGCAGGTAGGGTGTGTGTGCGATAGTGAGGGACTGTGGGTTTAGGGGTGGGTTAAGTGAGTTAGGGTTAGGGTACAGGTAGGGTGAGTGTGCGGTAGTGTCGGACCTTGGGGTTAGGGGTGGGTAAGTGAGTTAGGCTTAGTGCAGGTAGGGTGAGTGTGCGGTAGTGTCGGATCTTGGGGTTAGGGGTGGGTAAGTGAGTTAGGGTTAGGGTGCAGGTAGGGTAAGTGTGCGGTAGTGTCGGACCTTAGGGTTAGGGTTTGGGTTAGGGATAGTGGATATGTTATGTAGTGTACTGTGTTGTGTACGTGTAGTGTGTTGGTGTAATGGTTTTCGGTGTTTTGCGTTGTCGGTGTTTTTTGTTGTCGGTCTTTTGGTGTCGGTGATTAGTGTGTCGGCGAAATGCGATTTCGGGGATATAAAGGTGATCCATATATATATATATATATATATATATATATATATATATATACATAATTCACTTCCAGGTTTCAGTACAAGCATTAAACAATTCCTTATTCTTTATATAATCAATTCTTGGATCTTTGCAGCATATATACAAGGAGAGGAACTAGGCCTTACTTATTCAGTTGGTTTGTTCAGAGTTTTTAGGCTAGACACTGAGGAGAAAGGGTACTCCGAGAAAAGGGGGAGAGAGTATTAGTTCTGGTTTAAGCACTTGGGCTTCAGGCCAATTATTTTACATTAAGAAGTTTTGTGGTCTGCACTGTTGTGGCAGGACAGGTAGCTTACATCCTTCTAAGTTGTGAGTGGCTGATTGAAGGCTTACTGCATGTTATTCTAAAAGTGTATTAGTTCTGGTTTAAGTACTTGGGCTTTGAGCCAGTTATTTTACATTAAGAAGGTGTGGTCTGCACTCTTGATGGAGGAGAGGGTAGCTTCTGCCCTTCTGAGCTGGGTGTTTCTGGTTAAAAACTTATTATGCCTGCTGATTTGAACTGTTTCTTTCTGAAATTGGTAAGCCTTGTTTGCTGTAGGATAGACTAGATTCAGACCTGCTGAATCTATCTTTGTTTGTATAACTTGAGCACTAATCCAGGCCATCTTTTTTTTTGGAGAAGGTTCCCCTGCACCCTAGTGGCAGGAGTGTGCAATTACAACTTGTCTGATCGAAGATAGTTGGAATGGGGCTCAGTTTTTAGCTTTTTATTGGTTAATTGGTTAATTTGTATAAATCAGTTTGCTCACTTGCTACTGTTATATTAAAAAAAATACACTTTATGCATCGCTGCCTAGCTAGGGTTAAACTATTCCCTGCGCCATAAAGCCTGCTCTTCAAATTTTCCCTTAGAACTAGCCAGTTTTTTAGTTTTAGCACTCAAATTTGTTTCTTTGAGCTCAGCACTTGTTCAGAACTTATTGTAAGCACTAAATAAACTACAAATTACTACAGCACTCAACTTTCCTCACTTGTCAAGAGGAAAACAGTTTTAGTACTTAATAAATAAGCACCTATCCAGGCATGTCTAAGGGTCAGCTCCCGGTGTTTTCTCCTGTGTACCTGATGAATCTGGGCATCTTCGGGCAATGCAGCAATTGCCTCATGTACACAGACAACCCTCTCCTCCTACCACCCAACACTACATCCTGTGAGAGATGCACTTAAATTCTGTGAGAGATGCACTTATATAGCCAAACTGGAAGCAAAGCTCTCTTCACCCAAGACTGGACTAGACAGTCAAGAGGAGAAGGTAAACACTCGCACCACACCACACTGATCACACAGTCCCTGAAAATCTACACCAACAAAGCACACACGTAGTAACACAAAACACACCCCTACATTTGTGGAGGCTCTCAATAAAAATCTGCTCAAGCAACAGAGACCTCCAAAGCAGAAACACAAGCAACCTCTATCCCCCAGCACAACCTAAATGACACATAGCCCACAAACTCCATGTGCCACTCAATCACAGCCCATAAGGCATAACAACGTACCCAACGCTCTAGTCATAGGTGACTCTATAGTCAGCCACACTGATGTTCCACTCACCAGGCTAGAGAAAGTTACTGTCAGCTGCCTGTCAGGTGCCAGGATCCACCACATGATGCACGCACTCAGGTCACTCCACAACAAGTACAAATATGACTCTGCCATTGTCCATATTGGTGTGAATGACCTGAGACATACCTCCCTGGACTACATGAAAAGAGACATGGAGAAGCTCTCCGATCTTATAGCCCAAGCAGGTATGACCCTAGCCCTGAGTAGCATCCTACCATCACCTAGAGTGCAAGGACAAAATGATTGACTTCAACAATTGGCTAAGCTTCTGTTGTCATTCTAAGGGTATCCAATATTTGTCTGCCTGGGATGACATGATTGACAGACCACAATGCTTTGCCAGAGATGGCCTGTACCTGTAGCCCTTAGGATTCCGGATACTGGCTAAGGATCTTGCCACCCCTATAGTGCCTTTTGTAGGCAAGGTTCAAATGACAAATTCACCACTGTAACAGGTAGAAGCAAGCAAAATCTGAGGGTAATGCTACTCAATGCTAGAAGTCTAAACCTTAAAATGCACTCACTCGAGGCACTCCTTAAAATGGAGAACATCGACATCTGTGCGGTGACAGAGACCTGGTTCAAGGCTCAAGAGAGCACCCCTGCATTACCAGGCTATAATTCATACCACACCTTTCGGCCACCTAACCTGGACAGAAACGCTAAAGGCAGAGACGTGTCCATATTCATTAAGGATATCCACACATCCAGGCTAGTTGCTCAGCATAATGCATCCGAGATTATCCAAGTGTAACTAACTCTGGGCAAGACTGCAATCCAAATTGTAGCTTGCTACAGATCCCCCACCATGCCCCAGGATTCCCACACCTCATTTCTTGATACACTGGAAAATATTAGAGTATAACCCAACACCCTAATAATGGGTGATTTCAACTACCCCACCATTAACTGGGAAAACTGCTCATGTACTAACTCTTTTTCTCAACGTTTTCTGAAACTCATAATTTCCAATGCCTTGGATCAACCCCCACCAGGGGCAGCAATATCCTAGACCTGGTCATTACCAACATGGGCGACTGGTGTTCCACACCACAGGTAAATTCCTCATTGGTCATATCCGACCACAAGCTAATCACCCTAGACATCCACATCCCGCACCCACCCCGTATTAGGGAAACCACCGTAAAACATTTCTCCAAAGCCAACTTCACACTTCTTTAAGACAGAAGTAGCAAATTTCACAACATCCATGCAGACGGACATTAGAGACATGACTGTTGAATCCTACACAAATGCACTTTATAAGCACTTACATAACTGCATGGATCATGTTATCCCTAACAGAACCAAGATGCTATCCTCCAAAAAATGGAAGCTAATCTGGTGGTCCCCTGCCATAAACAAACTCTACAACAGAAGAAAGAAAATGTTGCAAAAAAGAGTAACATCCCATGATTGGAAGAACTCCTTGGTCAGCCTCAGTAGGAAGCTGAGATCCCTCATAAAATAATACAAAGCTAGTTATAAAAACAAAATCGCCACTGATTCTAAAGACATTCACAAAGCATTCTATAGCTATGTCAAGAATCTCAATGGCAGCACTCAGATCTGCCCTGAGTTACAGTGCAGTGGCACTAAATATACAGAACCAACTGATATTGTCAACATCCTGGCAGATAAGTTCAGTGCTAACTTTACCCCTGTCTCACGCCCTAAAGGGCCCATCTCTATACCGGAAGAATGCAAAGTTCCTGTAATCACAGCTGCACAGGTAAAAACCACACTCTCCAAAGCCAAGAACACAGCATCCATGGGACCTGACAACATCCCAGGCTGCATTCTACACAAACTACAGAATGAACTAGCACCCCACCTAAGTACCACGTTCAATCATAGCCTCATCTCAGGCTTTGTGCCCACTGAATGGCGCACAGCGACGGTTATCCCATTCCACAAAGACGGAGCCACCACGGACCCCAGGAACTACCACCTCATTAGCCTGATGAGCCTGGTCTGCAAGGCCATAAAACGTATCATCATGGAACTTATAAACAAAGACATTGGTAATCTCCAAACTCTGGACCCCACTCATTTTGAGTTTGTAAAAGGCAGATCATGTCTCCTAAACCTGATAGACTTCATTGAAGCAGTCACCAAAGCCGTAGACGAGGGTAAGGTGGTTCTCACAGCCTATCTAGATCTTGCCAAGGCATTCAACACCATCCCCCACTCTGGAATTATAGCCAAAAAAAACCTAGTCAGTCCAAAAGGAAACCACAAAACAGTGTTTTATTAAATCCAAGTAAAACAGAGAATGGTTAAGCACTTTTGTCTTCCAAATCAGACATCTTCAGAATCTCCCATATTAAACTCAAAGCTCTACTTAAAAACATTCAAAGAAACATGCCCCTCCAAAACAACCAATGCATTTAAAGAAATGCTTACAATAAATACATGTGAAGAATTAAGATAATTTGAAAATAATAAAAAATAGTTAAAAGTAGTTGAAAATAGTTAAAAACACTTACATTTCCAAAGCCCTTCTCTTTAATTCACTAGAAATAGAAATGTTATCATTTAACCATGATGGATATGCAGCAACAAGTTTAAGCTGCTATTTCATTTCCTTCCTAAGCAATTCATTTTCCCAATCGCCACCAGTATCGTACAAAACCTGCTGTTCCAAAATTAGAAACACAAACATATTAAAGTTTAAACAATATACTGAATGTCGAGCAAGTGCGCTTTTGTTGTCCCTTCTTCTAATACTGTAAATATGTTGATATATCATTTGTTTAAGGGAGTTATTGGTTTTACCAATATAAAATGCAGTGCACGAGCAACAGGTAGCTAAATAAATTATTTTTGTGTTGCAGTTTACAAATGTACCCACATTCCATGTTTTGATCTTACTGAGCACCTCACCATCTTTACTAACATTAATTTACGTACAATATGTGCAATGTTCACATTTTCTTGTAGTGGGGACCCCATATGTGCACCCAGTATGTTCCAATATTGCCTTAAAATTACTTATATTTTTATAAGTAAAGGTCGGTCTGGAAATAAATAAGTGACAAATGTCACTGCTAGCTTGTAATAAATTCCAGTTGTCAGAAATATTTTTTTCAAAACATCTAGCTTCTACCGTGTAATTCATAACCATATTGTTAACCTTAAATGGTTCAATTTCCCTAGTGATGTCCAAACTTTGTAAATTAACTTGATGGCCAAGCCCAAACTTGATAATGGGAGCATATTTGTTTTGTCTACCCATCCAAATTTCATTGCCTATGGAGTCCAAGGGATCAGGTGGATACCCCCTCTCCTTAAACATGTCCTTCACAAAATTAAATTCTCTCAGACAATCCCCATTATCTGATGTCAATCTAGAAACCCGGATCAATTGACTTTTCACAATGCCTTTTTTCCCATGCATAGGATGGCAAATAGTAAAATATAAATAAGCATTACAAAATGTTGGCTTCCTGTATATTCTAGTTTTTAAAATGCCATCACTTTGTTTAGAAAAATTGAGATTCAAATAGTTAATACTAGCTTTATCCACCAGATAAGAAAATCTCAGAAAGTCAGTACTCTCCTGCATGAAACTGATACATTTGTCCAAATTATCTTGTGTCCCTGTCCAGATAAAAAAACAAATCATCCAGGTACCTATAATAAGTCAAACAAAACTTAAAAATTGCTGAACTAAACAATAAATGCAATTCCCACCATAACATAAAAGCGTTGGCAAAGAGGGGGGCACAAGAAGCACCCATGGCCACCCCCTTGCATTGTCTGTAATATTCTCTCTCAAAGTATAAAAAATTAAAAAATTACTATTCAACACCAGATCCATAAAAAAAAACATTTCTTGGTCAGCTGTACTAAGTCCACTATGGGATAATAAAATATTTTTAAACCATTCAAGACCCAGTTCCTGTAGTATGACAGTGTATAATCTGTGTACATCACATGTAACTAATAGCTCCTCTTGGCCAACACAGAAGGTCTTTTGCTAATGAAGTTCACAGATGACTGCAAACTAGTAGCCATAATTGAAACTCCTAACAATGTGGACATCCTACAAAAGGGCCTCACTGAGAAAGATGCCTGATGTGAAATCCATGGCCTCAAGCTCAATGCCAAAAAGTGCATTGTCATCCCCTTTGGTAAAAACTCTGTACCCATGAGCTACCACATAGGTGGTAGTCTACTTATCACCAAATGTGTGATAGAGACCATGGGACACAGGTGGACAGTAGTCTCTCCTTTGATAATCACATCGCCACAGTAGTCAGGAAATCCTTCTACGTGGCACACCTCATCACAAAAGGTTTCTCATCCAGGAAAAAAGAGGTCATTGTTCCCCTCTACTCGTCACTCATTAGACCCATTATAGAGTACAATGCCCCTTTTGGTATGTACCTCACAAGACAGCTACAACAACTGGAAAGGCTGCAGAAATACCTCATAAAGATGATTACTGGCCTCAAACAGATGCCCTACGCAGGCCATCTCAAAAAACTTTAGCTTTACTCTGTCGCATATCACCTACTCAGAGGCGATCTCTGTCTAAAATACAATTAGCTATGTCAAACCCAGAGCTGTTGGACATGCTCCACTTAAAGAAATCCCAGTCCCTCCTAGCTACATGCTCTAGGGACCTAAACCTTGTCACCACAATAAACAGAACATGCTGGAGGGATAGATTCCTGTCCCAGAGACTTCCCATACTCTGGAACAAACTACCTATCTATATCAAACAAAGCTCCTCATTAGCACTCTTCAAGAAAATTCTTGATGATTGGATGGGAGATAGGAAATACACCCCAGGGATCACTTCTGTGGCACTTCTCGACAGGGGTACAGGAAAATAATTTTCTTGGTTGGCGAAAGCCAGGCTACCTTTTTGGCTAGTCTTATATAGGCCCTAGGACCAATAGCCTAGTACCTACCTATGAACCTATGAACAAACTTAGGGAGGGTGGCCTAATGGTTAAGGTGTTTGCCTTACAAACACAAGGTGCAGGGTTTGAGTCTCACAAGGGATAATTGGCTAGGCTTAAAATGGCTCGCAAGGGCAGTTAGCTTAGTACTAACCTATGAAGCTTTGAACCTATTAACTTAGACAGTTGATGGAATAGCAGGTTTTGCATTAGCATGCATTTAAGGTTATGAAGTCTGAATCTCAAATGTTTGTCATTATTTTTTAACTTCAGTCTTTAATGATTTGCCCCTAACTTGCCAGAAAACTACAATTTTATGAAAAACAGACCAAAAATATGAGGCAAAAATCTGGACATTCTGCGAAAATCTGTACAGTTGAGATATGATTATCCCCAATAAAGTGTCATTTGTGCAGTACTTCAGGGCTAGGACAACTCATGGGCTTGCCACATGGATACCTAGCACAGGCACAACAGCAACAAAAGTTAAGGCCAGAGTTAGAGCCCAAGAATTTGCTGCCAAACACCCATCACATGCTTATGCATTTGTGTTTCATGCTGATGCGTATTTAGTGAAATATATCCCTGTTGACACTTCTGCATCTGAGGAAATATTCACCTCCTGTCATATAGCAAACCTCAGTTATTGTAGTAACCCATGACAAATGCTATACTAAAAACAGTTTATAAAGTAGTGTATAAAGTTGTAGCATAACAGTCCTGTAGACTGGATAATTTTGTTATCCATAAATATCCCTCTGAAAATAAATCAATAATAAAACCAACACAAGGTACCATGAGTATGTATTATACAGAATGTGTTTTCCTTGATCCAGTGCAGCAGATGAACAAATCCTTCAAAAAGAAAATTTTACATGGAAATTTTAAAATACAGCCAAGTGAAAATTATGGTCAAAGTTTATGCCTCCTTCAGGCAAAGAAACATGCCTTCATACATAGAAACGTTGATTTTGACAATATATTCCTGCTGCTTGGGAATCCTCATTTGCACATTTCCTTTTTTAAGCTAAGCTTTAAAAATGTACCACTGATCCTAGTAATGAGTAGTTTACCCCCTCCACACACATCTTTCCACCTTATAAATATCATTTATATGTGTCTGAAGCATTGTGAATTACATGGTACTACATTTCCATAGGATCAAAGGATCATAGGAAATTACTAGACTATTAGCCCTGCGGCCCTTACAGGCCTAGCTAAGAATTTAGTCCATGTTCTGAGAAGTCAGCACCCAATACCCCTGTCCAGCAAGAACACAGATAGAATCCCAGGGGTATATATTGTGTTTGCCATCCAGTTATCCATATTGCGCTTAAAAATGGTTAATGAGGCACTCTACTTGATATGGAGAGGGAGCCTCTTCCACAGAAGATGGAGTCTCTGGGACACAAATATGTCCTGCCAACAAGTCCTATTGATGTCACAGACCAGGTTGAGGTCACGTGTGTGGGTTACTTGAGTGGAGCTTGACTTGTGGATATGCAGTAGTCCCATCAAGGCGGGGTCTGAGATTGCTTTGTATGCCAGACAGATGTCACCTCTGAGGAGTCTGTATGAGACTGAGTAGAGAGACAGGGCTTTTAGACTATCTGTATAGGATAGATGTTTGAGGCCCTACATCTCCTGGAGAGGAACCTTTGTGGTCTCTCCAGCTGCTGCATTTGCTTTGTGAGGTACATGCCTAAAGGGGCGTTGTACTCAATAATGGGTCTTATAAGGTAACAATACAAGGATGTTATGACCTCCTTGTCCCTGGATGAGATACCCTTCCTAATTACATGGGCCATGTAGAAAGATTTCTGTGCAACACAGGCAATATAGTGGTCAAAAGTCAGTGTCCTATCAACCTGAGTGCCCAAGTCCCTCATGACTGATTACATGCTTAGGACCTTGTTATTAATGTGATAATTTGTGGGGACATCACTCTCCCCAAAAGTGATGATGACTCATTTTTTGGGCATTACATTTCAGGCCATGTTTCTGGCACCAGCCATTTGTTTGGGTGAAACCCTCTTGGAGGATGTCCACATCACTAGGGGAATTAATGACAGCACCCAGCATGCAGTCATCTGCAAACTTAGTCAACCATAGCCCAGTGGTTTTGGCCTGCACCTCAGAAAAGTATATTCCAAACAACAGAGGCCCCAAGACCAAACCTGGTGTACACTGCTCATTATGAGTATACTGCTTGAGGTGGCTTCCCCTATTTTGACTAGGTGGGTTCTATCAGTTAGCCACTTTGTTACTAATCTGGTAACATATGGATTGATGCCTAGTTGAAAGAGTTTATCTATTATACCCACGTGGGTAATAGTATCAAAGGCTTTGGCCAGGTCAAGGTAGGTGGTGTGCAACGCCTTGCCCTCATTCATGGCCTTGTTGACTGTCTCAAAGAAGTTGACCAAGTTTAACAGGCATGACCTTCCCTTGACTAAGCCAAACTGTGTGGCATTGTGTGTTTGGAGGTTGCCACAACACAGAATCAGCAAAAATGAATACAGCCACTGTACTTTGATGGATTCCTGGTAAAGAACAAATGGGTCACGAAGCGGATACTAAAAAATATCGCTTTTAATTTTAATCAACCACACACTAAAGTTCATTAAGTACTTTCATCCACACCATGGTGGACTTCATCAGAATACATAATTAATTCTGTTAGTCACTTATATACCACCTTTTGGCGCCAAATTACCAAACTATTAATTATTCATTTGATTACTGCTTAATGCAAACTTTTAAAAAGTACTCATAAAATGCTCATAGAATTGATGCTACATTTCCTAGCCTTTAAAATATTTACATATGCAGAGGTATGCAGCCCTAACCCCTAAACATCATATATTAGTGCAGCCTTTTATCTTTTTCATTTAAACAAATTATACAGTGAATACAATAAACTAAAGCCTGAAATAAGTGAAAGTTCTTTACATTCCGAACTTTCCTAATCAACAATAATGAATTAAATTGTTTCCCAAACACAATGCATAACAATTTTCAACTATTGTGCAAATTCCTTCCCACATTGCATATTTAATTTATTTATACATACAATATAAAAAGATTGTGCCTCAATAGCACTATCTAAAAAATAAAAAATACTAAATACACAATAACACACCACTTGCACATGATTTATGCCTATCAAAAATGTATTACAATTCATCCTAATTCATAAGTAAACATGCATTAAAAAATATATGTAACTGTTAACATGTATAGTGAATGTGTCCCCCCCCCCCCCAAAAGGATTAGATATTATATAACCCTTATTCATTTAAGACAAAATAAACAGTTTAATGGAGACAAATTCATTTAGCCCGGGCTCATTAGTGGCATCAGTTAATATTTGCCATTTAATTTCCTGTTGGCCCAGTAGGGCTTTGTAGTTACCCCTCCCGTGGCCATTGACTGACTTGTTCCAATATGACAAATTTGAAACAATGAGTTTCTCCACATTTGGCTACATGCCTATAAAGTACATTGTTAACATCTTTTTTTCTAATACTATACAAATGATCGTAAATTATTTTTTTCATTTGTCTTTCAGTTTTCCCTATGTAGAAGCTGGGCATGTCATGCATTTGGCCAAATATGCGATGTATTTGGAATTACAATTCCCTGGTTTGAAACTAATCTTGGTTCTATTAATATTCTCTAGAATTATACCTTTGCCTTCAAAAATGGCATGACACTGCCCACAGCTTCCACATTTCCTAGTGCATGTTTTCCGATTATTCTTCTCCATAATGAAACATCTATTTTCCAATAATCTCTTAATGTTTCTCCCCATTTTATATACGAACACTGGTGTGTCGAATACTGTTTTCCCTTTTTCTTTGTCAGCTGTTAATATGTTCCATTTCCTGCTTAATATGTGTTTTATATTTTTCACATAAGGGTTGTACTCCAACACACATGCCCTACTATATTGTATTTCCATATTGTCTGCCTCTATTTGCTTATATTTGTTCAATTCATTTCCTAATAAAGGGGGATATTTTTTCCCCATTCACTAATTACATAATTCCCCACATTATCTAACATATCAGTAGGATATCCCCTAGATGTAAACATAAATTTTATCAAGTCAATTTCTTCCACCATATCTCTATATGATGATGTAATTCTTACTGCTCTGATGCATTGCCCTTTGAATATATTTTTCATCAATGATCTTGGGTGGTTACTGGAATATTCCAAATAACTGTTTGAAAAAGTGTTCTTCCTGTAAATGCGGGATTTAAATCCGCTAATAGTGCTGGACATATGTGTCTAAATATGCTGCCCCTTCTGAACTACTTGAATAAGTGAATTTCAAGTATGTACTAGTACTGTTTAAATAATTCAAAAATGTGTCTATTACATTAGATGGTCCATCCCATAATATGAAAATATCATCCAAGAACCTTGAATAATGGCAAACATATTTATAGTATTGACTATTAAATATGAAGGATGAAAGATAACCATCTTGCACTTAATGCAGCTAAATCAAAACTAATGATATTTACCCCCTCTAAAACCAACACATTGGATCGACAACTATTCTCCATCACCAGTCAAAATACTACTCCACTTGAACTGGTATCTGAAACCAAACTACTAGGAGTTCAAATCGATGATAAGCTTAAATTCGAGTCCCATCTACTACTAAACATTAAAAAAAAACACCAAAAACTCGGCCTACTCTACCGACACAAGCAATTCCTCTCATCAGCTACCAAACTCACTCTCTCTCCCACATTTCTGCTACCTTCCCTTCTATATGGTGCCCCTCTTTTAACTAATCTACAATCATCTCTCAAAACAAAACTATCTACCTGTTACAATAAAATAGACAAATTTGCCACTAGCAATAAATCTTCAACACATCACTGTGCACAACTCCACAAACTAAATTGACTTGAACTTCCCAACCACCTCTACTATACTCAGCTCACATATGCACACAAACTCATTTTTCAACCATCCCTCTGTCCTTCCTTGTCCACTACCTTTAAAATTCACCACACCCAAAGACTTCACAGATCTACTAATCAAAACCTAATAGAAGTCTACAGACCTCTTCGGCCCCCAGGACATAACCTCCTCTTCTTTTCCCTAGCATGCCTATTGAACTCCCTCCCCCCATCCATTCGTACCATCACTAGCCTTCCTACCTTTAAAAAATCACTCCTAACATCCACATGGGAATGCTCCTGCTCCCACCCCACATAATCATTCTCCACTCTCTACAGTTTTCCACCTCTCACTTTCTCTATTACAGCTAGTAATCAATTTCTTAATAATACTTATCATCCTGAAAGCCTTCTGCATCTATCTACTCACTTCCTTATCCTTCTAAAAAAATGGTTTTCTTATGATATAATTTTGTTTCTATTTTGCTACTTTTTAAATTTTTTTATTTAACTTTACTGATTATAACCTCTGTACCTTGTTATGTCTTGTATGATATGTAATTGTAAATCTCTGTAACATGTAATCTTTGATGGAGCTTTTCTCCCCAGGACTCCATTGAAAAAGGGTTCACTTGGCCCAATGGACTATCCTGGTTAACCAACAGCAAATAAAATAAATAAATAACTAAATAAATAAATAGGTGATTGTTCTCCCAGTCCAACATGACCAGGTTGGCAATGATGGGGGCACAAACTGCTCCCATAGCTACCCCCCTGGTCTGTCGGTAGTGTTCACCTTCAAAATAGATATAGTAATAGTCCAACACTATTGCCATAAGATCCATAATCAAGCATATGTTATCCCATTCCATATTGGTGTACTTCATCATACTATTACAGAAACTTTCCAAACCTTGCTGTTTGGGGATGCAGGAAAACAAGTCAATAACATCAACTATTATAAAAATTAGGTTCTCCTTCCACACACTAACTGTTAAATTTCCCAGGAAAGTCCAAGAATCCTTAATCAAATGGGGTATCCTACTGTATATGTGCTTTAGCCATTTATCTATCGCTACCCCAATGGGAAAAGTTTTAGATCTATTACCGGACACAATGAGGTGAAAAGGTGGATTAGTTATGTTCTTGTGAACTTTTGGTATGCCTACTATAGTTGCCATTATAGGATGTTCTACCTTAAGATAGTTATAAGTATCAAAAGTAATACGGTTATCCAAAAGGAATTCCTCAAGGAACATGTCGATCCTCCTGTATCCTATATTAATCTCATTTAAAGATGCCATCTTGTAATTTCCTGTTTCTTGTAATATGTTATACATCACATTAATATATTCCATAGTATGATATAGAACAACACCCCCCCCTTATTGGGTTTCATAACTCTTATCTTATGATCTTTTCTAAGTTGATTCAAAACGTTTTGCTCATGATTGGATAATTTGTTGTGCATAGTTCTATGTCTAACACTGTTACACAGCCTGTAAGTTTCACCCATCACCGATTTCTCATAAACAGCCACATTAGGATGGATGGGTGGCATACAGGAACATTTTTTCTTTAAACTCCCCTTTACTGGTGTCTGAATTTTCTTATCGTGAAACATAATGGCTAAATTCAACTTCCTTAGATACAACTTGATCTCCACAATGGTATCTACAATGCTAAACCTAGTTCTAGGGATATACTTCATACCCTTGTATAATAGGGTAAAATGGTCTTCTTCCGCTCTTGTATTGGTGTAGTTGTAAATCTTAAAATTATTATAACTACAAACTACACCATCTGATATAACTATTCCTAAGGGTTGATCTCCTATACTGTCATGAACTACCCCCTATCTCATTCTCTTTTACCATCTCATTCCCCTGTTTTGTTCCTGATTCCAATCCGGCCTGTGTTTTTTCCTTCTCCAATCCTTTCGCCATCCCTGATGTTCCTGATGTCCCCATCCCTATAATTGTATCTGTATGTTTCATTGTCGTATGTTCTTTTGTTGTTGTTTTCTCTCTCCTTCTCCCCTTTCCAAGGATATACTGTATTGTTTTTAAAATGATCGATATCTCTCCTTAATTTCTTACTTTTTTTAAGATGAATTGCCTGTATTAAGCATTAAGCAGTAATCAACTGAATAATTAATAGTTTGGTAATTTGGCACCAAAAGGTGGTATATAAGTGACTGATAGAATTAATGATGTGTTCTGATGAAGTCCACCGTGGTGTGCATGAAAGAGCTTAATGAACTTTAATGTGTGCTTGATTAAAATTAAAAGCGAGATTTTTAGTATCCGCTTCGTGACCCATTTGTTCTTTACCAGGAATCCATCAAAGCACAGTGGTTGTATTCATTTTTGCTGATTCAGTGTTTGGAGGTTGCCAATGTCCTTGTTAATGAGGTCCATGATAATCCATTCCATGGCCTTGCAGATCAGGCTAGTTAGGCTGATGGGTCTATAATTTCCTGGATCGGTGGGCACTCTATGTTTGTGCAAAAGGTTGACAGTGGCTGTCCTCCACTCGGCTGGGATGAGGTCAGTACTCAGGCTTTGGTTGAATAGTGTGCTTAATGGTGTTGCAAGTTCCTATTTGAGTTCATGTAAGATGTAGTCTGGGTTGTTATTGGGTCCCATGCAGGCTGTATTTTTTTGCCTTTGAGAGGGCAGTGATAACTTGCTCCCTAGATATAAGAGGAAGGGGCAGGTGCTGGGAATGTCCTGATTGTCCTGACTTACATCTGATTGGCAAAGACGTATCAGAAAATGTGAACACAGAATACAATCAGATTTCATAATTCACAATGCTTAGACATTCAAATGCTATGATGGGGGACAGAGGGGTGAAGTTTTCACTGAACCTGTATGCCAGCAGGTTGGCTATATCTATGGTGTTTGTGTATGTGGTGTCCTTGACCACCAGTTCTGAGCAGATCTGAGTTCTTCCTTTGAGATTGCAGACATATGTGAAGAAGGCCTTATGATTGTCTTTTGTAGATGAGGCCAGTTTGCACTCGAAGTTTGCTTTGGAGGATTTCACTAGTGCTCGTATTTGCTTGTTCAGGCTAAGAGGAGATTGCTTCCAATTACACACCTGCTCCTTCTTGGTCCTGGACAGCAGTTTTTCCTTTTATTATAGAGTTTATTTATTGCAGCTGTCCACCAGATAGGTTTACTTTTCCTTGAGGAGGAGGATTTTGTCCTGGCGGGTATTCCTGATTCCATGCAGCTATATAAATGCTCACATTTATTTATTTTCTTTATTTATTTTCTTTTACATTTGTTGACCGGGATAGTCCGACTGGATATATGTCCATTTTCAGTGGAGGCCGGGGAGAAAATCTCCACATACCAAAAAAGAGACAGTATAGGTTCATAGGTTCATAGATTAGTACTATAAGTACTAATCTACGAACCTATGAACAATTAACCAATGCATATCATACTCTAATAAACTGATCTCTGCCTCTTTAGAACAGGTTTTAAGGGTACAACTACATTGAGACCAGGTCTTCTGCCAGCACCTAGTTTAATTATCCATTGTACCTCACAGTGCTCAGTTTGAGTCATTAAATCTCCCCCTCTAATGTTTCCCTTTACTACTTGCAAAACCATAAAGGTAAAACAATGCCCTGGATGTGTACTAATATGTTGATAAAGTGCATTATGTACATTGCATAAACATATGGCTGATAAATGTTTCAATATCCTCTCTTTAAGCTTACAGTTTGTTTTTCCTATGTAAAATGAATTACAGGATTGACACTGAGCCAGATATATTACATTCATAGTATTACAATCAGCAAACAATTGTGGTTTAAAAACCCTGTGATCCACAGAGTGTACAGATTCCGGAAGCCTAGATATCAAAGGGCAGGCTTTGCAGTGTAGATATGGGAAAGTCCCTGTTCTTCTTGAAATCTTAACCTTGTCCTGCCTACAAACTGGATGGAAGAGATAAAGTGTTTATTCAGGAGGGTAGCTGTTTCCTGAGAGGAAGAGTTAGGGTATAAGGAGGGATTAGAGGGCTTTCCAGGATAGAGGATGTTGTTGAGAGTTGACCAAAATTTTTGAGGATTGGATTTGTTGTTAAGCTGAACAGAGCTATAGTATAACTTTTTGTCATTAGTTGTACGTTTTTTTGCAAAGTTCCTCAGTTGCCTGTATTTTTGAAGAAAAGGTGGTTGTTTAGTTTTAGTCCAGGTTTTCCAAGCACAATCTCTTTGTTTCATAAGGGACCTAGTCTCTTTGGAGAGCCAGAGGGCATGATTTGATTTTACTCTGATCTTCCTACAGGGAGCTAAGGAGTTTAGAGTATTCATGAATATGCTATTGAAAGTGCTTACAGCATTGTTTAGGGGGAGGTGTTTTAGGATGGACCAATCTATGTTGTGGAGAATGGAGTTAAATTGGGATGAATTGAAAGTCAATAGTTTTCGACAGTCTTTGATAAGGTGGGGTTTAGGAATATGGAAGTAGTGTCTTAAGATGGTGGTAGGGAGATGATTACTGAGGGAGTCAGGTAAGGTGGTGGGGGGAATTGGTAAGGATCCAGTCTATGATGGAGCTGGAAGTGGAATTTTTATGGAAGCGAGTGGGAGATGTTATAAGTTGGTGGAAGCCGTGTAGGGGGGAGTCAGTTGTGAGTTTGGACCAATCAATGTTGACATCAACAAGGATAAGTGCCTCATATGGTATGTTGTGGGAGAACCAGGATAGGATGTTTTCAGGAATGGGCAGATTGTTACCAGGAGGAAGGTACACAGAGGCAATTGCAAGATTTTTTTGTGGGGATTCAGATGGCAGTTAAGGATGATGATTTCAGCTGGGAGGAAGTCAGGATTTGGGGAAGGGTATGGTGAGAGGTTAAGAATGTTTGAGTAGAGGATGGCCACACCACCACCTTTTTTTACAGGTCTATCAGATCGGAAGATATTATAACCTGGTGGGAGTATTTCAGTATTTCAGATGTGTGGCTTGAGCCAGGTTTCAGATAGGGAGAGGATGTGAGGGGTATTGAGAGCTATCCATGAGTGCAGCTCAGTGACTTTATTTGCTAGACTCTGAATATTCAATGAGTAAATAGTTAAGTATTTGGATGGAGATGATTGTTGTGACTGAGGTTGGTGACTGTTAGAGGAGTAAGATGGGGGCAGTGTAGAGGTAGTTTTGGGGAGAGAAAAAGGGCCAGGGTTGGGATGGATATCTCCAGAACAAAGTAGGGTTTTAGTGAGGAGAGAGTGTATAGTAGATGCTAGATGGAGTTTGTATAGTTTTGACTTAGCTTTGTGGGAAGGTTTAAAAACCTGTATTATGGATAGTTTATATAGACTTGAGGTAGAGGTAGTAAAGAGATTAGGGGAGATAGTAAAAGATGAAGTAGTTGGATATTTGTTGTATGAGTGAGAAGTTGGTGAACATAGGAGTGGGTCAGAGAGATTGGAGTTGTAAGAGGTGGAGATAGAGAGGATAAGGAGTGTGTTGAAGATATTAGAAAATAATACATGTTGGAATAAAATATGGTCAGATAGAGTAGGTAGAGACAGTGGCATAGAGGAAGTGGTGTTGACAGGATTGACAGATTAGTAAGGTGGTTGTGGCAATAGGCAGGAAGTGGAATTGTAGTGGCTAGTGAGACAGGAAGGGGAGGGATAGTTAGGTATAAAGGTAATTGTAATGGGGGGGGTGGGAATGGGAGTAGGGTAGGGGAGCAAAGTGAGCCCGAGTGTAGAGAGGGTGAATGGAGCAGGGCTAGCACCCTGGTCAAGATGACGTCATAGAAACAATCAGAAAAACACTAGTGTACAGAGGGTGAATGGAGCAGGGCTAGCACCCTGGTCAAGATGACGTCATAGAAACAATCAGAAAAACACGAGTGTACAGATGGTGAATGGAGCAGGGCTAGCACCCTGGTCAAGATGACGTCATAGAAACAATCAGAAAAACACGAGTGTAGAGGGTGAATGGAGCAGGGCTAGCACCCTGGTCAAGATGACGTCATAGAAACAATCAGAAAATCACGAGTATAGAGAGGGTGAATGGAGCGGGGCTAGCACCCTGGTCAAGATGACGTCATAGAAACAATCAGAAAAACACGAGTGTAGAGAGGGTGAATGGAGCAGGGCTAGCACCCTGGTCAAGATGACGTCATAGAAACAATCAGAAAAACATGAGTGTAGAGAGGGTGAATGGAGCAGGGCTAGCACCCTGGTCAAGATGACATCATAGAAACAATCAGAAAAACACGAGTGTAGAGAGGGTGAATGGAGCGGGGCTAGCACCCTGGTCAAGATGACGTCATAGAAACAATCAGAAAAACACGAGTGTAGAGAGGGTGAATGGAGCAGGGCTAGCACCCTGGTCAAGATGACATCATAGAAACAATCAGAGAAACACGAGTGTAGAGAGGGTGAATGGAGCGGGGCTAGCACCCTGGTCAAGATGACGTCATAGAAACAATCAGAAAAACACGAGTGTACAGAGGGTGAATGGAGCAGGGCTAGCACCCTGGTCAAGATGACGCCATAGAAACAATCAGAAAAACACGAGTGTAGAGGGTGAATGGAGCAGGGCTAGCACCCTGGTCAAGATGACGTCATAGAAACAATCAGAAAAACACGAGTATAGAGAGGGTGAATGGAGCAGGGCTAGCACCCTGGTCAAGATGACGTCATAGAAACAATCAGAAAAACACGAGTGTAGAGAGGGTGAATGGAGCAGGGCTAGCACCCTGGTCAAGATGACGCCATAGAAACAATCAGAAAAACACGAGTGTAGAGAGGGTGAATGGAGCAGGGCTAGCACCCTGGTCAAGATGACATCATAGAAACAATCAGAAAAACACGAGTGTAGAGAGGGTGAATGGAGCGGGGCTAGCACCCTGGTCAAGATGACGTCATAGAAACAATCAGAAAACACGAGTGTAGAGAGGGTGAATGGAGCAGGGCTAGCACCCTGGTCAAGATGACATCATAGAAACAATCAGAAAAACACGAGTGTAGAGAGGGTGAATGGAGCGGGGCTAGCACCCTGGTCAAGATGACGTCATAGAAACAATCAGAAAAACACGAGTGTACAGAGGGTGAATGGAGCAGGGCTAGCACCCTGGTCAAGATGAAGTCATAGAAACAATCAGAAAAACACGAGTGTAGAGAGGGTGAATGGAGCAGGGCTAGCACCCTGGTCAAGATGACGCCATAGAAACAATCAGAAAAACACGAGTGTAGAGAGGGTGAATGGAGCAGGGCTAGCACCCTGGTCAAGATGACGTCATAGAAACAATCAGAAAAACACGAGTGTAGAGAGGGTGAATGGAGCAGGGCTAGCACCCTGGTCAAGATGACGTCATAGAAACAATCAGAAAAACACGAGTGTAGAGAGGGTGAATGGAGCGGGGCTAGCACCCTGGTCAAGATGACGTCATAGAAACAATCAGAAAAACATGAGTGTTCAGAGGGTGAATGGAGCAGGGCTAGCACCCTGGTCAAGATGACGTCATAGAAACAATCAGAAAAACACGAGTGTTCAGAGGGTGAATGGAGCAGGGCTAGCACCCTGGTCAAGATGACATCATAGAAACAATCAGAAAAACACGAGTGTAGAGAGGGTGAATGGAGCGGGGCTAGCACCCTGGTCAAGATGACGTCATAGAAACAATCAGAAAAACACGAGTGTAGAGAGGGTGAATGGAGCAGGGCTAGCACCCTGGTCAAGATGACATCATAGAAACAATCAGAAAAACACGAGTGTAGAGAGGGTGAATGGAGCGGGGCTAGCACCCTGGTCAAGATGACGTCATAGAAACAATCAGAAAAACACGAGTGTACAGAGGGTGAATGGAGCAGGGCTAGCACCCTGGTCAAGATGACGTCATAGAAACAATCAGAAAAACACGAGTGTAGAGGGTGAATGGAGCAGGGCTTGCACCCTGGTCAAGATGACGTCATAGAAACAATCAGAAAAACACGAGTATAGAGAGGGTGAATGGAGCGGGGCTAGCACCCTGGTCAAGATGACGTCATAGAAACAATCAGAAAAACACGAGTGTAGAGAGGGTGAATGGAGCAGGGCTAGCACCCTGGTCAAGATGACATCATAGAAACAATCAGAAAAACACGAGTGTAGAGAGGGTGAATGGAGCGGGGCTAGCACCCTGGTCAAGATGACGTCATAGAAACAATCAGAAAAACACGAGTGTACAGAGGGTGAATGGAGCAGGGCTAGCACCCTGGTCAAGATGACGTCATAGAAACAATCAGAAAAACACGAGTGTAGAGGGTGAATGGAGCAGGGCTAGCACCCTGGTCAAGATGATGTCATAGAACCAATCAGAAAAACACGAGTATAGAGAGGGTGAATGGAGCGGGGCTAGCACCCTGGTCAAGATGACGTCATAGAAACAATCAGAAAAACACGAGTGTAGAGAGGGTGAATGGAGCAGGGCTAGCACCCTGGTCAAGATGACATCATAGAAACAATCAGAAAAACACGAGTGTAGAGAGGGTGAATGGAGCGGGGCTAGCACCCTGGTCAAGATGACATCATAGAAACAATCAGAAAAACACGAGTGTACAGAGGGTGAATGGAGCAGGGCTAGCACCCTGGTCAAGATGACGCCATAGAAACAATCAGAAAAACACGAGTGTAGAGGGTGAATGGAGCAGGGCTTGCACCCTGGTCAAGATGACGTCATAGAAACAATCAGAAAAACACGAGTATAGAGAGGGTGAATGGAGCGGGGCTAGCACCCTGGTCAAGATGACGTCATAGAAACAATCAGAAAAACACGAGTGTAGAGAGGGTGAATGGAGCAGGGCTAGCACCCTGGTCAAGATGACGTCATAGAAACAATCAGAAAAACACGAGTGTAGAGAGGGTGAATGGAGCAGGGCTAGCACCCTGGTCAAGATGACATCATAGAAACAATCAGAAAAACACGAGTGTAGAGAGGGTGAATGGAGCGGGGCTAGCACCCTGGTCAAGATGACGTCATAGAAACAATCAGAAAAACACGAGTGTAGAGAGGGTGAATGGAGCAGGGCTAGCACCCTGGTCAAGATGACATCATAGAAACAATCAGAAAAACACGAGTGTAGAGAGGGTGAATGGAGCGGGGCTAGCACCCTGGTCAAGATGACGTCATAGAAACAATAGAAAAACACGAGTGTACAGAGGGTGAATGGAGCAGGGCTAGCACCCTGGTCAAGATGAAGTCATAGAAACAATCAGAAAAACACGAGTGTAGAGAGGGTGAATGGAGCAGGGCTAGCACCCTGGTCTAGATGACGTCATAGAAACAATCAGAAAAACACGAGTGTAGAGAGGGTGAATGGAGCAGGGCTAGCACCCTGGTCAAGATGACGTCATAGAAACAAGAGCAGGGCTAGCACCCTGGTCAAGATGACGTCATAGAAACAATCAGAAAAACACGAGTGTAGAGAGGGTGAATGGAGCAGGGCTAGCACCCTGGTCAAGATGACGTCATGGAAACAATCAGAAAAACACGAGTGTAGAGAGGGTGAATGGAGCGGGGCTAGCACCCTGGTCAAGATGACGTCATAGAAACAATCAGAAAAACACGAGTGTTCAGAGGGTGAATGGAGCAGGGCTAGCACCCTGGTCAAGATGACGTCATAGAAACAATCAGAAAAACACGAGTGTACAGAGGGTGAATGGAGCAGGGCTAGCACCCTGGTCAAGATGACATCATAGAAACAATCAGAAAAACACGAGTGTAGAGAGGGTGAATGGAGCAGGGCTAGCACCCTGGTCAAGATGACGTCATAGAAACAATCAGAAAAACACGAGTGTAGAGAGGGTGAATGGAGCGGGGCTAGCACCCTGGTCAAGATGAAGTCATAGAAACAATCAGAAAAACAAGAGTGTAGAGAGGGTGAATGGAGCAGGGCTAGCACCCTGGTCAAGATGACGTCATAGAAACAATCAGAAAAACATGAGTGTAGAGAGGGTGAATGGAGCAGGGCTAGCACCCTGGTCAAGATGAAGTCATAGAAACAATCAGAAAAACACGAGTGTAGAGAGGGTGAATGGAGCAGGGCTAGCACCCTGGTCAAGATGACGTCATAGAAACAATCAGAAAAACACGAGTGTAGAGAGGGTGAATGGAGCAGGGCTAGCACCCTGGTCAAGATGACGTCATAGAAACAATCAGAAAAACACGAGTGTAGAGAGGGTGAATGGAGCAGGGCTAGCACCCTGGTCAAGATGACGTCATAGAAACAATCAGAAAAAGACAGTGAAAAACTAGCTTGAGAGACAAGGATATAAAGTTTCTAAAGGTATAGTCACCAGAAATAAAATAAAAAGAAATAAAATATGAGCAGACGTAAGCTTACAAAAGGACACCGGCCTCAAGCTGCACAAGGAGATTTACTTGAAGCAGTGCTGTATGGTTAAAATAAGCTACAATAGAGAAGGGCTGTGGAGGGGGAGAGAGAGGTATTACTAGCAGCTAAAAGCAGGGCAAAAAATTAAAAAAAAAACATTATATGTAAGAGTCTGAAGACAGTAAAATAGGGCAGGTGCACTAGGAAAGGCAGTTATGAGTGAGGTTAGAAATGAATTCGTGGTGACTAGCAAAGAAACACTGTAAATTCTTGTTGTGCTTATAAAGTTTAGCATTAATTAAAATATTAGCTTACGTAGTAGTTATTTACTGGGACACATACTGTTTTTTTTTTTTGTTTTTTGGACCCTTTGGTGCCTTTCCTTTGTTCTTGGCTTGGAAGTATGTATGGAAATGAAACAAGTTAGTAAAGGAAAGCAAATTGTCATAAAGTACTTTGGTATATGGTTGTTGGTCATGTAATTTGTTTTTCTATCACTGCATATATCGGTGTTCATTAGAACTATCGTTTCTGTACTTATTTGGTTCATGTAATATACTAAGAGGGCACTGGAGGGCAGACTTGCAGTACTATAAGCAGGTAATGCTGTTAGCCAGAGTTAAAAAATTTGTATGTGAATGAATGAAAGCAAAGGCTTGTCTGAGATGCTGAAACTTATCAATGGAGTTCACACGATTCAAGGAAGTGGTGTAGGGATTATTTCTATGAAAATAATGTGTTTTGTGTTTATTGATGGCATATATAGGCTTAATATGTGATTTTTATAACCCTTGATATAAGAAATTAACACGTCTTTTCATTCTCCAGTAAGAATACCAAATGGATAGTCCTGAAAAGTACTTTTAGGAGACTACAGACTTTAAAAAGATTTAAAAATATATATATTTTCCTGCTGCTCTAACTAACCTGGAACCTCAAAAAAAATAGTATAATACATGCTATGCTGATGGCTGCTTGTTTCTCTCAATAAAGCACAGAGACTGTTTATAAGCTAAAACACAGATCCTTTATTAATGGTGATGGATCTAACCAGTAAGGAATATTTTAACTCAAAGGGCCATAAATATTGCTGCTACATTTTTTACTTACAATTATGAAACTATTTTATATCCATATTTAGCACCACCATTTTTGATCTTATATTTGACTTAACTGGATCAGCCAGCAGTTTGGGCATTTTTTTTCATGAAGTTACATGTTTTAGTCGGACAAGATTATAAATCACAAATTAATTAACGCTCTCAGCAGCGTGAGGGATTTGTGATCTCTACAGGATAAGGATGAAAGGGGAAGTTAAGGGCATTAACTAGAGGTGTATACATTCATGAAGGAAACCATGAGGCAATGCAGGTAAGGAACATGGCAGAGACATTTATTATACAAAGGTAGTACCCAGCATGAATCCTGTGCCACAGGGACTGATATTAATATTGCTGGGATATCCCTCTATGCCAGTGCATGAACTGCAGTGAATAAAAGGAATAGGGAGGCTAGCTTGGGAGCTTAAATTGTGGAGAGGAAACTATGCCCCATAAATTATTGTATGTATGAATGCATTTATTTATTTATTTATGCATTATTGTGCTAGTCCCATGAGGTCAGTGGATTCTTTTCAGAGTAAACCTGAGGTGATATTCATACTAACCAGGGGAAATTTGGCCAGTTCCAGGGAACTTCCTCTGTTCATTTTGATAAGTGCTTTGGGATCTTTTCTACCCAGCTAAGCTGACACCAGCTCTGGCAGGTGAGACCTCAGTGTAAAGGTAAGTATACAGCAAGAAAGAAAAAATATCGATCATCTGCCTAAATGTTTTCATATGTCAATTGTTCTCAATAATGGAGACAATTTTAATGCCTGATGTTCAATATATGGAAATCAAACTAACAGCCTCTTCACAGACATTCAAGGAGTTTGTACCTGAAGTAGTGGATCATAAACCTTCTTACCAAACCATTTGTCAACACTGATTTTAAAGATTCCCAGCATATGCACCTTCCTTACATTTAGGGACTGCATATTCCACAGCTTCCCTGCTCTGCAATGAAATGTTTCCCTCCCAGACAGAGTAATAAGTTCCTAGGATCATAGGTAAGGTCTAGGCAAGCTTCCCTTCTGGGTCATTTTAAATTCATTTTAAACCTAGCCAGTTTCTGTTTTGGTGCTTGAATAAACCTACCCCATTTGATGTTAGACTGGCCTTACCCACCCCATGGTTGATAATTTTATGTTTTTCTATTGAAAATATCTGGGATCATACCACAGATAATATGAGGGGACCAATGCATGGGGTAATGCATTTAGGAGACACCTCTTTCCATTGGGACTGTAATATGCTCCTGGTTGTTCCTAGTGCCCAGGAAGTGATTTGAAAATTTGATACTCGTGGTAGGTGCCATCAGGTTAGCATTTGTATTTTAAAATACAATTCATCCCTGGTTTGGCACCTATGTCTCTGATGCAAACAGGTAACCTGTAAATGGTCCATTTCTCACAAACACTCAGGTCACACCAGAACAAGTACAAATATGACTCTGTCATTGTTCATGTTGGTGTGAATGACCTGAGATGTACCTCCCTGGACTACAAGAAAAGATACATGGAAGAGCTCTCTGATCATGTAGCCCAGGTGGGTATGATCCTGATCCTGAGTAGCATCCTGCTCTCACCAAGAACGATACTGCAGTATAAAGAAAAAATTATCAATTTCAAAAACTGGCTAAGCTTCTGGTGTCATTCAAAGGGGATCCAGTGTCTGTCAGCCTGAGAAGACATGATCGACAAGCCTCATTGCTTCACAAGAGACGGCTTGCACCTGTCACCCCTAGGCTTTCAAATACTGGCCAAGGCTCTTGCTGCCACTATAGTGCCTTTTTTAGGCAAGGCTCAAAAGTCAAATCCACCTCTGTAAACAGCACAAATAAAAAAATGAGGGTTATGCTACTCAACGCCAAGAGTTTAAATCTCAAAATGCATGCTGTCGAAGCACTCCTTAGTATGGAGAACATCGACATCTGTGCAGTAACTGAAACCTGGTTCAAGGCTCCACAGAGCACCCCTGCACTACCAGGCTACAACTCATACCACATATTTCGGCCGCAGAATATGGACCAAAACACAAAAGAAGGGGGTGTATCTATATTCATAAAGGATACCTACACCTCCAGGTTAGTGGCGCAGTATGATACCTCTGAGATCATCCATGTGCAACTAACATCGGGTAAATCTGCAATGCAAATTGTGGCCTGCTACAGATCATCCTCCATGACCCAGGACCACCACTCCACCTTTCTGGAGACATTGGAAAACATGAAGGTCCTACAGAACACCCTGATATTGAGCAATTTCAATTACCCTACCGTTAACTGGGAAAACTACTCAAGTACAAACTCCCAGGTCCAGCGCTTCCTGGAATTTAAATGCCCTGGATCAGCTGGTAAACTCCCCTACCAGAGGTAAAAACATATTGGACCTAGTCATCACCAACATGGGCGACAGGTATTCCGCACCGGAGGTCAACCCGTCACTGGTTAGATCAGACCATAAACTAATCACTCTGGATGTCCACACCACACCACCACCCCCAACCAAGGAAACCACAGTGAAAAACTTTTTTATAGCAAACTTCACCTTACTTAAGACAGAGGTGGTAAGTTTCACAGCCCCCACGCTAAAGGATAACAGTGTCCAAGATGCAGGAACCTTTACAAATGCACTCTATGAGCACCTACAAGGATGCATGGATCATGCCATCCCTAGCAAAACCAAAACTCACTTCTCTAAGAGAAGGAAACCAGACTGGTGGACGCCTGCCATAAACAGGCTATACAACAGAAGGAGGAAACTAGTTCAGAAAAAAGCAAATCCCAAGAAAGAAAGACATCCCTGATCAGTATCAGTAAGAAACTAAGGTCCCTCATAAAATCATCCAAGGCTAACTTCGAAAGAAAAATAGCTAAGGATTCAAAAGATAACCACAAAGCCTTTATTAGCTATGTCAATAATCTAAGTGGCAACTCGCAGATATGCTCTGAGCTAGTGCAAAATAGCACAAAATATGAACCTACTGATATTGCTAGCATCCTGGCAGATAGATTCAATGCAAACATCACCCCCCACCCCCAAAAGGGCCCACAACAATACCGGAAAAGTGTAGTGTCCCAGAAATCACAGACGCACAGTTGAAAACAGCCCTTTCAAAAGTCAAAAGCACAGCGTCAACGGGGCCAGATGGCGTCCCAGGCTGTGTCTTGCATGAACTACAGAATGAACTAACCCCCAGCCTAAACACACTGTTCAACCTCAGCCTCTCCATAGGCTATGTGCCCATAGAATGGTGCACAGCAACAGTTATTCTGCTCCACAATGGAAGGGCCACAACTGACCCTGGTAACTATCGCTCCATAAGCCTGACTAGAATATTCTGCAAGGATATGGAGCGCATCATCGTGGAACTCATTAACAAAGACATTGGGAACCTCCAAACACTTTACCCGACCCAGTTTGGCTTTGTTAAGGGCAGATCATGACTACTAAACCTGGTTGACTTCTCCAAGACAGACACTAAGGCCATAGATGAGAGGAAGGTGGTTCACACAGCCTACCTTGACCTTGCCAAGTCCTTTGACACCATTCCCCACTCAGAAATTATAGAAAAGCTCACCAGCCTGAACAGAAACCCCTACTTCACGAGATGGGTTGCCAACTGGCTTATAGACAGAACTCACACTGTAAGAATAGCGGGCTCCAGGTCCGACTCTAAACCAGTCACAAGTGGTGTCCCACAAGGCTCGGTCCTGGGACCCTTACTGTTTGGCATATACTTCTCAGAAGTACAGACAAACACAGGAGAACTCTGACTAACCAAGTTCACCAATGACTGCAAACTGGGAGCCATAATTGACTCTCCGGCTGACACGGACATTCTCCAAAAGGGCCTTACTGAGCCGGACACCTGGTGTCAAAGTCATGGTCTCAAGCTAAATGCCAAAAAATGCATAATCATCCCGTTTGGGAAAAACAAAACACCCATGAATTACCACAATAGGTGGCAGCCCCCTAATACAGAAGAGGCAATAAGAGATCTGGGGACCCAGGTAGATAGTAATCTCTCCTTTGACAATCATATTACCAAAGTCATTAGGAAATCCTTCTATGAAGCCCATCTAATTACTAAAGTGTTCACATCTAGAAATAAAGAGGTTATAGTACCACTCTACTCATCACTCATCAGACCCATCATAGAGTACAATGCGCCATTTGGGATGTACCTCACAAGACACTTCCAACAGCTGGAAAGACCACAAAAGTACCTCACCAAGAGGATTACTAGCCTCAAACATATGTCCTATGCAGCCCGACTGGAAAAACTCCAGCTGTACTCAGTGGCATATTGCTAACTCAGAGGTGATCTCTGCCTGACTTACAAAGCCATGTCCAACTCAGAATTGATGGACATGCTCCACCTAAAGAAATCCAAGTCACTGTGAGCCACTCACCCTAGTGAGCTAAATCTCACCATAACAATAAATAGAACATGCTGGAGGGATAGATTCCTGTCACAGAGACTCCCCATGCTTTGGAACAAAATTCCTAACTACATTAGGCAGAGCCCCTCACTAACACTCTTCAAGAGAAACCTTGACGAGTGGATGGGTAGCAGAAAATACACCACTGGGATCACTTCATTGGCTCTTCTTGACAGAGGCTCAGTTAATTAATCAATGGGGCGGCGAAAGCTGACACACTCTGGCTAGGCTTATAAATGCCCTCGGGCAGATAGCCTAGTACCTACCTATGAACCTATGAACCTTTCTCCCAGGCCCACGCTCACACTTATCAAGGGTATCAGAACTTGTCAGAGATTTGGGATGCATGGCTAGGCTTAAAAAGGTCCTTCTGGTTCTTAGCCTAATAAACACGTATGAACCCATGAATGTAAGAAATCTATGGTTAGTTAAAAAAAAAAATAATAAGGGCGATGCAGTGGTGTGGATGTTAGTTTTGTCACCTCACAGCAAGAAGTTCTGTGGTCTGATTCTTGACTGGGCCGTCTTCTGTGCGGAGGCTGCATGTCCTCTCTGTGCTTGTGTGGGTTTCCTCCACGTGCTCCAGCTTACTCCCACATTCCAAAGATATCCATCTGGAGAGTTTCTCCCTGGGCCTCTGCTGAACATGGGCTCTGTCCCAGCTGGACTTTCCTGGTAAACAGATGTAAATAAATATTAAATTCAAGCCTGGATTTATAATTCAAGGACCTACCTTTAAAAATCTGTTTGGCAAATAACTTCTGAACTGATTTAAGTAATAAGTACGCTCATGAGTATTGTAAAAGGCATCGCTACAGTTTCAGTATCAATCCCCAACTATCAGGAAGGTTATCAGAGCGGATTAAAGTTGCGAACTGGTCATTATCTTTTCCCTATAATGCTGAGTTTGATTTCCTCAGTCTACATTTACCTGCTGTGTGACAGTGACCAGGTCCCTTCTGTAGGCATTGTAATGCTGAGTTCGATTTCCTCAGTCTACATTTACCTGCTGTGTGACAGTGACCAGGTCCCTTCTGTAGGCATTGCTCCTGTTTCATATCTGAAAACAAACAGATATGACTTGTGTTTTTAAATGACTAGCAAACAAATACAAGACTGATTCTTGGCCCCACACAAACACAGGGGGGGCATGCAGTCTCCGCACAGAAGACAGCCCACCAGCCCAGCCAAGAATCATTCTTTTATGCAATTTGTAAGAGATGTAATTACATTAAGAGCCTAGAATCTATGCTCTCTCTCTCTCATAAGCCAGTATATCTGGCACTGAGAAGGCTGTCAACACAAACACCTCACCTCAAACACCACCCACACCTACAGAGCACCCCCCCCTCCCCATATGCAGAGGTCCTCAACTAAAATATACCCAAAGAAAGAGACCTCTGAGGCAAAAACACACTCAAACTCCATCAGCCCACCACACCACACAACACACATAGTCCAGACACCTGTGTCTCCCAGACATTAAGGCCTAATCATCAACCCAACATATTGGCGACAGGAAACTCCATTGTGAGACATACAGATGTGCTCCTCACCAGGCTGGATAAGGAGAAAGTCACAGTTAGTTGTTTGTCAGGTGCCAGAATCCACCATATCACACATGTACTCAGGTCTCTAACAACAGGTACTGTTATGACTCTGTCATAGTCCATGTTGATGTGAATGACTTGAGACATACCTCCCTGGATTATATGAAGAGATACATGATCGAGCTAGCTGAAAATGTGTCCCAGCCAGGTATGTTCCTAGTCTTAGGCAGCATTCTACTGTCACCCAGAATGATGCCTCAGTACAAACAGAAAATGATTGACTTTAACAATTGACTTAGTTTCTGGTGTCATTCCAAGGGGATCCAGTACCTGAAAGCCTGGGAAGACATGATTGAGAGACCGCAATGCTTTGCCAGGGATGGTTTGCATCTGTCTCCTTTGGGCTTCAGGCTTTTTGCAAAGGCTCTTGCCACCCCCATAGTGCCTTTTTTAGGCAATGCCATGAGGTCAAAACTACCAACATGAAAATTTCATCAAACCGCAAATTAATGGTCATGCTGCTAAATGCTAGGAGTCTAAACATGAAACTGTACTCATTGCAAGCATTCTTAACACTGGAAGATGTTGACATTTCTGCAGTCACAGAAACCTGGTTCAAAGCTGCGTAGAGCACCCCAGCCATACCAGGTTACTCAGCCTATCATACATTCAGACCCCAAACTGTGGGCAGAAAGCAAAAGGAAGTGGAGTTTCAATATATATTAAAGACATACACACTTCTAGGCTGGTCAAACAGTATGATGCACAGGAGACACTCCAAGTGCAGTTAACCATTGACAAGATCCCTATTCAAATCATAGCTAGGTACAGGCCTTTGATTTTGACTAAAGATGCCCACTCCATCTATCTGGACCTCTTTGAATCTATCAAGATTCAACCCTTTACCCTGATCCTGGGTGACTTTCCAACCATAGATTGGAAGAACTACTTATGCCAAAACACAAATGTCCAGAGATTCTTTGTTTTGTCAATACAAATGCCTTGGACCAGCTGGTCACCACCCCCACAAGATGTGATAATATCTTGGACTTGGTGTTACCCAACATGAGTAGCCACTGCAGCATCCCTACAGTGTCATCCTCCCTGGTACGATCTAACCACAAAGCATTCACTTTCAAAGTCACCATCTCCCCCAACTCCCCCTTTGCTAGGGTCAAAGATAAAAACTTCTCCAAAGCTGATTACAACATCCTGAGGGAAGGTATAATCAGTTTCACAGCCACCTCCCACTCCATAGGAACTGGCACAAATACCCAAACCTACACCAAAGTATATTAACTTCACTAATACATGTCTTGCTACCCAACCTGCTGTTTAGCCAAGTATCAATCCATCAGCATTTGAATGTCTAAGCATTGTGAATTATGAGATCTGATTGTATTCTATCTTCACATTTTCTGATACGTCTTTGCCAATCAGAAGTACGTCTGCACATTGTGTATATTGATATCTGCCTGTATTCTTTGTCTGTATTTTTCTAAACATGTCTGCCTGAGTTTAACCCTCAGTGATGTATGTATCATCTCTTTTTTGGTATGTGGGGCTTTTCTCCCCGGGCCTTAGGTTCATAGATTCATAGAGTACTAGTCAATTGTAATTTAATCTTGTATTTAAAGGGTTTGTTTGATTCACTGTAATACGTCTGAAGGGTGTCAGCTGAAAGAGCTAACATTCTGTTTTTAAGTTTTCATTCAGCTCGGTGGTTCATGAAGCTGTTTTTATTTTATTCCATACATACTTCTGAGCAATCCCTGGTTTTGCAAAAACATCCCTGATTTTGCTTCATATTTTCCTGTCTCTCATATAATGTTTAATCTTCTGCTAAATTACAAAGGATTACAGTCAGACAATAATACCAGACATTTGAGTTTTATGCTTCGTATTGATCAGAAAATGCATGCTGATGCAAACCATGTTGTTCCATAAACTTTTTTAAGTCCAATTTTTGTAAAATTAAAAACAGTGGCCTTGATTGTGTATCCTTGCCCCCTCATTATTTTTGCTCACTCCAGAATTTGGAATTTGACAAGTATGCTACTACATATCACCAGATAGTTGTTTGCAAATTATTCTAACTATGCATGTTGTATTTATTTGCATTGACCTTGAATTTGTTGATTGCAAATCCCATAAAGTGTAAGTGACTCTTCTCATGGGCTACTTAATAAAATTCTCAGGTTAAGTGACTTACTAGAGTCATACGGTGGGGATCAAGAGAACTTACCCTCAGACTACAGTTTGAAGCTGAATATTAACCCTCAGTATTGTAGTTCCAGATTTTAGCATTAGTTAACATTATCGTAGAATTTAGAAAACATGCATTCCTGTGCTCTTTAATCCTCAAAGAATATCTGAGATCGTCCCCTATATCCAGTATTTTACAGAGGTATATACCAACATAAGTACAACACCTGTGCTGTATGGAATAAACTCTTTAATCTTATCATTTTGATTAGACATCTCAAATGCATTAATTTACTGGGACATTTGCATATACAGTACTGTGGACAGAGAGTTCCTGAATAATTTGTTGTAAATACCATTTCCAAATTACACAAAAATGTTACTGAACATTTCAGATGTTCTGATTTGACACTAGCAGACCTGAGCCCAGTGAACGGGATTGAAAATGTGTCACTTCATCACAGGGAGCAACACTGGATATATTCCCTGAGTAGTTTTTGTGCATTTAGTTAGTTAGTTAGTTAGTTAGTTAGTTAGTTAGTTAGTTAGTTAGTTAGTTAGTTAGTTACTTTCATTTGTCAGCCAACTAGGTAGTCTGGTCTTAAGACCCTTTTTAGCAATAACTTGAATAAAGGAGGAAAGATGTTAAACACAAAACTTGTTCATAAACAGCATTACAGAAGATTATATAATATAGCTTTTACAGTATTAAACCTACGGAAATGATACATGCTGGTAGTAATACCTTATAAATTTATAATGTCTTTCATGTGACTAAACAAATGGAGGGCGACTTTTAGCTTAATGAAGGCCCCTTCTTCTTATAATGAAAAGAGTTACAGTTCTAATCTAAACTGGATGCTATGATAATGGGGTGAATAACTGGCTCTGGAAATATGGAGAGAAGGGGCAGACAATTTATGATTGTCAGAGATGGAGAAAAAAAGAATTAGAAGTTTATCCTGCACCAAAGTTGCATTTACATTTACTGTCTAAGGTGAGATCCTTTTTCAGATAAATTTTAAAACTCTTAAGATTAGCCACTAGTGTCTAATGTTTTCACACAGTAATTTCTAGGAAGCTGGTGTGATACTGCAAAATGCACATTAAGTGGTCTTAAGTTTAAATAAGGTTTCTCATTAAACCAGTACTTTTGAAGAAGAGACTGTTTAAGAAGAGAAAAAGGAGAGAGTTCCTATAGTCCCAGAACCAGTCATTCTACTGTGTGTATGTTTAGCTGTAGTTTGGGTGTGAATATTCAGTCAGGTGACATGTCCTTTTGGAGAGGTTTTGATGACAAGATTAACAGTCTTCAGTCACTGGTGCAAAAGTTGGTGATTTAATGGACGACAAATCCATAAGACATGAACATCCCTTTCTAAAAATTCAAGCTGTAAATGAAGGTCAGCGAATACCACAATATTCTAGCAAGTGAACTAAGAAAATGATATCAAAAAATACAGTGTTAGAATGATAGCATGAAGTTAGTTAAAACTTATAGGAATGTCAGAAGATAGGGGGATGAAATTCAGATGAATTCCAGAAATGTGAATTAGAAAATGGATAGTTTGCCTGAAGATATGCTGGACAATATTCAGTCAGATGGCAGGACTGGAAAAAAAGAAAGAGTGAAAGCAAATAGGCAGCCGTAGGTCCATAGACACGGGATACGTGCATTTCTTTTATCTGAAACTCAAAGTTTTATTGCCTTCAGGTAAAAATGTCAAAAGGTATGTTCAATGATTGATTTATGGATTTAACAGGAGAGGTATAGCAGGGAGACCTATAGTCATTTTTGATAATCGATATAAACAAACATTCCATTTGTATGTCATTTATAGTTGTAGCCTATTGCTAAGGTAGTGTGCCACCCATATATAGGGATGCCCCCAGTCCCACTATCAGCAGGGCACTCATGTTTTGTATCTAATGATCCCATTGCCCACATCAAAAAGCAGAGGGGTACCAAATTTCAAATTCACACCATTGCTGAATCTCTGAATTACAGAGAAAAAGGTGCACACATTTCCTACTTTTTCTTGCCAATTCAGAATTTCAGTTGTCATGTCACCGACATGGACCTTCAGGAAGAGTTGCTCCCTGTCACATATAGATGGTGGAAACAGTTGGCGACTGGCTATACTTTGTGTAGGAGTGGAGGTTCCATGAGGGAGAGCCCTACAAAGCCCACAACTGTAGACCCTATTTTAATCAGCACTTTTACAGCCATGGGTAGTATTAAAAAAAAAAAAGGTATCTGTTTTTTTTAAGCCAGCCAGCCAGCAAGCCTGTCTGAAAGCCAGAATGGAAGACAGCCAGCAAGTCTGTAAGGAAGCCAGCTTGCCAGTCAGGCAGTAAACCAGTAAGAAGTCAGCTAGGTAGCCAGCAAAGAGGCCAGTAGATAATCCAGTAAGGTGGCCAGTAAGCCAGGAGGCCAGCAAGATAACCAGCCAGGAAGGAGGCCAGTAGGCTTGTCAGTAACACAGCTAGTAAGGTGGCTAGCCAACCAGGAAGTCATCCAACCAAGCTTCCAGGAGGCAAGCAAAATGACCAGTTAGTTAGGAGGTCAGGCAGTCAGCTAAAAGGACAGCAAGGTGGTCAGTAAGCCAGCAGGTCAATAAGGTGGTCAGCAAGCCAGCCAGCCCGGATGGAAGGATGCCAGTCAGACCAGATGTAGAAAAGCCAGGCAGCACAGAGGTAGAGAAGCTATAGATAGCTAACCATCTGAGATGGTGAGGATAGCAGGAAGCCAGCCAAGTAAAGACCATCATTGTACTGCTCTGCTCTGTAATAGTAAGTAGAACTAGCCTTTTTACTTCTGTAACATTTAAAAATGGAAATCTATTCTATTTCTTTTGTTTTATTTTTATATTATTTTTCTTAATGTTGTGTTTAAAGGTCAATGGGGTGTGTTGTACATTGCAAATAGATTTTATAGTGGCTGATTTGGGATGAGTTACAAGAACTACTTTTAAAGGTAAAACTGTGTGTGTGTGTGTGTGTGTGTGTGTGTGTGTGTGTGTGTGTGTGTGTGTGTGTGTGTGTGTGTGTGTGTGTGTGTGTGTATATATCTCTATATCTATATATATATATATATATATATATATATATATATATATATATACACATACATATATGGGTGTAGGACACCTGATTGCATGGACACAAAGTTGACAGCCAGGACAATGATGTAAAAACATTGAATGAACAAATATTGATATGTTTTGTAAATGCTTTGAGGATATATATATATATATATATATATTTAGAGAGAGAGAGAGACAGAGAGAGAGAGCGGGAGAGAGATTATTTATTTCGGCAGGCTATGCTCAGAATTAAATGTAGTGCTTCTCTGGAATGTCCAGGCTGTCACATGCTTGGCTACACCCTCTACCTGTGACCACACCCTATGACGTCTTATAGTAGCAACACCCCCTCTGTCCCACTTTGGACCACTGAAAAGATGTCAAAATGGTGTTTCTCTGTATCCCCTAGGATAAATGAAACCCCTGGGAAAAGAAGGAGACCGAAGGATCACCTCAATGTGTTTTGCATTGTTATCCTCTAGCTTTCAGCCCCGCCTTCACACTTACTATTAAATGGGGCTAATGACCATTTAGTGCATTCTGTCATATGGCAGCAGTTCTGTGTCTCCTTCGCATGACTCAGTTGTGTGGGCCTTGTCAGCTTCTTAGTTTCGAGTGTACTACATCGGAGCAAAAAAAAAAATGATTCAGTTCTTATATTGTTTCTAAATATTCTCCTCACACATAGCAATGTAGAGACCAAAAAATAACAGACAGTAGTAGTACACCTTCCTTGTAATTCTGAAATACCCCCTGACATGTACTACTACTGATTTTCATTGTTTTATTAACAGATCTCGCACATACCGAGTGGTTGCTGCTGAATACGACAGAGATGTGGTTGAAGGCTTTGAACAGAATATGGCCGTTGAGAAGATCATTGTCCATGCTGGCTGGAACAGTGCTTGTGTTGCATGTGGGTAAGTAGATGTCCAGCTATGAAAGAGTCTAAAATAAGAGGAAAAAGTACATAATGTATACAATGAAAGTATTTAAAGTCTGCATTTTTTATACGTGAAGCTAAACCTCTGTTATTTGGAATATACATCCTCCAAGAGGGTCTCACCCAAACAAATGACTGGTGCCAGAAACATGGCCTCAAGATGAATATCAAAAAATGCATCATCATCTACTTTGGGGTGAGTGATGTCCAGACAAATTATCACATTAATTACAATGTCCTAAGCACACAATCAGTCATGAGAGGTTTGGCCCCCCCATGTTGATAGAAACCTGGGTTTTGACCACCATGTTGCTTCCATTGTACATTTCTACATGACCTACCTCATAAGTAGGAGTATCTAATCCAGGGACAAGGAGGTAATTAAATCCCTGTACGTTTCCTTTATAAGGCCCATTATTGAGTACAGCAGCTGGAGAAACAATACAGGTTCCTCACCAGGAGAATCCAGGGCCTGAAAAATCTGCCCGTCACAGATAGGCTAAAAGCTCTATCCCTCTACTAAGTTTCATACAGACTCTTCAGAGGTGATCTCTCTCTGGCATGCAAGGTGATCAACCTTGATGGGACTGCTGCATAACCGCAAGTGAAGCTCCACTCTCGTAACCCACACATGCGGCCTCAACCTTGTCTGTGACATTAATAGGACTTGTTGGCGGGACAGATTTGTGTCCCAGAGACTTCCCCATCTGCAGAATAAACTCTATCTTCACATCAAGCAGAGTACCTGGACAAGGGCATTGGGTGTTGACTTGACTAAACATGGGATAAACTCTTGGCTAGGCTTATAAAGGCCTCAGGGCCAATAGCCTACTAACTTCCTATGATCCAATTGTTATTATTCCTTTCAAGAAAGATATGACTGTCTACCTGTTTAATCATAACTGATAGATATTAAAAGCCTTTACTAATAATCATTCTCTTGCCTCATAATTTCCTGTTAATATCTATGTGTTTGTGTGTGTGTGTGTGTGTGTGTGTGTGTGTGTGTGTGTGTGTGTGTGTGCGTGCGTGTGTATATATATATATATATATATATATATATATATATACACACACACACACACACACACACACACACACACACACACACACACACACACACACACACACACACACATATACACATATCCTGTAGTAGAACCCAAGACCATCACATCTGTACTCTAATCTGACACTTAGCACCAGTCTCCACATAGATTGGTATTAGGCTAACTGCACTTGTAGGTCACTTTAAGCCAAGCCAATTATGCCATGTAAGAATCAAACCCAACTTAACCATATATATATATATATGTAGTGTGAGAGAGATATGTGTGTGTGTGTGTGTGTGTGTGTGTGTGTGTGTGTGTGTGTGTGTGTGTGTGTGTGTGTGTGTGTGTATGTATATATATATATATATATATATATATATATATATATATATATATTTATATATATATATATATATATATATACACATATACACACACGCACACACATACATGTTGCAAAGCTTCTGCCTTTCTTTGCTTTCTGGCATAGTTCAGCTGTAGTCTCAAGGCAAATTTGCTATCCTTCCTTGGATTATGCCTACCTTGTGTTTAAGTGCCAGGTAATAAATCTGCAGACCTTTACAATCCTGGCCAATAACCCATATTCATACTTTCCCTTCGATCTCAAGGAGGACAATAGTAGATAGATTAAGATAGGAAAATTAGCTTGAAAGTTTGATAATCTTCTTGGCATGTAGTGGAAGTTTGTTATGGAAGCAGGGGATACATTGACATATGAAAGCATCCTGGCAATGTGGTTTATTTATCTGTTGCTAAAGGTTTGTTTCCTTTACTGGGATTTTGAAGAACCATTTGTTTTGTGGAGTAACACATCAAAAATATTCAGCTATTTCATGGCTTGTAAGACACAGTTCCCCATGGAGAAGTCTGTTATAAACCGAGTACAAAGAGAGGGCTCTATTCTGACAAGTAAGATTTATGAGGCCACTGTTCTTTTTGTTCTGAACCTCTAAAGTTTTTCGAGTTGAATGATACATTTAGACAAATGCATGCTACAGGGGATATTATATTCAGTACTATATTCTCAGACTGAGCAAGCTATTCCAAGGAGCAGTTGAGCAATGTGGGGGCAGACAGCCAGCAACAGTGACCTGTGATGTGGCATTGACCATCCCTTTCTTCCCGTGTAATATTTTATCCTCTGTACTTCAGCTTCCTATAGCCAGGCAGCTCTCTCTAAAGTCGTATCACATGACTGAGGCTACAGCAGATCACACAGTTTTCATTGTTGGGCATTTTCTTAGTTTGCAACTCTTAATACCCCCCAACACCCCCCCCCCCCACACACACACATACCTTTTCAGTACTGAATATGATGCTTAATATTTTAAACAATCCAAGCTCAACCATCTAAGAAGACTGATCTAGATCTTTAACAGCAAAACACCGCCCTGTCACATTCCGCTGGCTTCAGGCCGTTCTTGGATAAGAGAGTTTCCTCTGTGTCATGAAGTACAGCCTCTGCCGATAATAATGTCACTCTGCAGGCCCTGCTCAATAAGCTCTGTGGATTTATTCTGCTCTCACTTTACCAGCATCATCACTGAGTTAAATTGCTAAGAGTCACTGACAACACTCTTGAGCTGTACATTCCCAAATCAAGATTATTATCCTCTTCACATTTGCATTGAAGATGTTTTTTATTTTTATTATTTGACATTTGTTTATCAGAGAGGTCAGACTGGACTAAGTACCCCATTTTCAGCTGAGGCCCAGGGAGAAAAGCTCCACATGTAAACAATGCGACTAACACACAAAGTACAACTTTAAAGTTTCTATAACAGGTTAAACAAACTAAAACTAAGACACAACCTTAAGGTATACACCTGAAATAAGTACAATACTACAGTAGTTACACAGCTCAATAGGAAGGAATTATGTTTGTTATACACAGAGTAAAAATAGGCCAGACAATAGTAGAAATATATAAAAATGAGTTTACTGAAGTCTGGGGTCATCATTAACATAAAACATTTACAAAAGAGCAATGGGGGAATAAGAAAAATAATCTCAAGGTACAAAAAAAAGTGTTGTTGCAGGTATTATTACATTCTAGTGTTCCCAAGCCATTCTTGAAGAGAGTTTCCTCCGTACCATGAAGTCTTTCTCCAGGTGCTCCTGTTTCCTCCCATGTTACAAAGACATGCATCTGGAGTGTTTCTCCCAGGTCTCCACTGAAAATTGACTCATTCCAAGTTGGACTTTCCCAGTAAACAAATGTTAAATAAACATACCATAAAGGGTTTTTATAGGATGCATTTCAAACCTCAAAAATATAGCATGCATATTTAGATTCATAAGTATTATCACAAGTTAAGATCACCTATTTTCAAAAATCGTATCCATGATGTTCATATTATTGTTAAAAATGATCATTTTCTTACTTCAGTAAAAATATTTTATCAAAAAAAAAAAAGTTAAGATCAAGCTTCCCACCTCATATCTATATTGTTCCATTTCTGACAGAATTTTCTTTCTTTGGAATAAAACCCTTTATGGTATCTTTATTTAATAATTTGTTTATTGGGAAAGTCCGACTTGGAATGAACCAGTTTTCAGCAGAGGCCTGGGGAGAAATGCTCCAGATAGATGCATGTCTTTGTAATGCGGCAGGAAATGAAAGCACCCAGAGAAAATCCACACAAAAGAAGGGAGAACATGCAGACTCCACACAGAAGGCACCCCAGTCAAGATTCTAATCAGAGAACATCTTGCTGTGAGGCAACAATGTTAACCACTGCACCACTGCACCATCTGATGACAGCCAGACCTTTTGTCTTTGATCTCAACACTAAACACTAACTTGAGAACTTGTAGGATACATTACAAACATCAGAAATATAGCATGCGTATTTAGGTTCATAGGTTCATAGGAGGTTACTAGGCTAATGACCCTAGAGCCCTTACAAGCCCAGCCACATTTATCTTGAGTTGCCCCAATTGTTGGTGGTTAGGTGAGTGAAGTTAGCAAAGGTAAGGGTCTATGGTAGTTAATACTGACTTCCTCTGTCCAGGAGGGACATGGGCACCACCCCAGGAGTGAATTTGTGGTCAGCCATCCATTGATCTAGGTTGCATTTGAAGAGGGTCAGAGAGGGGCTCTGTTTCACATGAATTGGCAGCTTGTTCCAGAGAAATGATAGTCTTTGGGAGATGTGTCTGTCTCTCCAGCATGACCTGTTCTTGTCAGAGGCTAGGTTAAGATCCCTGGAGTGAGTGATCCTCCTTCAGTTTGATTTATGAATGTGTAGCATTTCCATCAGGGCCAGGTCAGAGGCTGCCCTGTAAGTCAGGCACAGGTCACCCCTTAGAAATCCATAGGAAACAGAATGCAGTAACCGACAGACTCCTTGTGGGACGCACACTCACCCTCCCACTCATCACAAATCAAATCTAAAGACCTCTTCATCCTATGCAAATACAGCAACTCAAAGGGTGAAAGACCTGTGGATTTCTGGGGCACCTCTCTGTAAGCAAATAATACATGGGGCAAATATTTGTCCCACTCCCTCTTAAATTGGTCTGCAAATGCCTGTAGCATGGCCTTTAGCACAGAGTTTAAGCTCTCCGCAAGACCATTATTCTGGGGGTGGTGGGGGTTGACTTTAGGTTCTTCACCCCATAGCACTCCCACAGACAAGCCAGCAAGTCTGATATGAAATTGGCACCTCTGTCAGTCAGTATTTCTCATGGGAAACCTACCCTGCTGAAAATCTCTATCAAAGCATTTGCTACCTTCTCTGCCTTGATGGAGGACAGTGCCACCACCTCAGGGTATCTAGAAGCATAATCTACTAACACTAGGATATACATCTTCACTGTGGGACTTGGGGTACTCAGAGGCCCCACAATATCCATAGCTAACCTCTGAAATTGCTCCTCTATCATACAGAAAAGGCATCAAAGGAGCTTTGACTGTGTCTCCTGCGTTGCCTACCTCTTGGCACTGCTCACAGGTCCTGCAGTAGCTTGTTACATCCCTCGCAATCCCAGGCCAATAAAAATTCTGCATAATATGGTATGCTTTATGCCCATATGACCTGCAAAGGGAATGACATTGGCTATGGCTAGAAGTGCCAGATGGTAGGCTCTGGGCACTACCAACTACTGTATTACCTCACTCTCTAGCTCACCCTCAGGGGTCCACTCTCTATACAGTAACCCATTGTTCCAGTATACAGACTCTTCTTTTCCTTGACAATCAGGTACCTCCTTAGCTACCTCCCTCAAGCCTTGTAATGTAGGGTCTGAGAGTTGAGCCTGTCTCAACTCTCTCTCATTATAACTCTTCCCCGCTCCCCCACCACAGGAAGTCTGGTATCCTCTGACAGCGGTGCCTCACTGTCAGCCTGTGTACTACTACTCACCTCTGTCCTCACAGTTACTCTGTCTAAGGGAACATCAATACCCACAGCAGCTGTGGCTCACCTTCAGTGTCACTGCTACAGGCTAGCTCCTTCCCTGAAGTAGCCCCATCACCAGTTCTGGTTTCAGGTGTGCAGTCTGTCTGTGTCTCCCCCCAGGCTACCAGATGGACAGGCCTGTCTCCAAGCCTGACTGCATGTCACTGCATGCACACAAGGTACTGCATTATCAGAATCATTCCCTGTCAAGACATCTGCAGAGATATTCTCAAACACACCTACTTTCTTGCTTCCTTTTCCATCCTCCCAGTCAAGGTGAATCCTAGCCAAAGGCATTTGGAATGGGGTCCCTCCTAAGGCTCTGACAGGAATGGACTTTCCAAGCAAGTACTATTTAACCACTACAGGCTTTACAATGATTATATCAGAGGCTGTTTCTCTCTTGGCAGTGGCCTGTTTCCTATCCACCAAGATTGGGTATAAACTCTTCTGGTAGTTTGGTGCCCATGTTGTCAACAGACAACTTACCACTGGCATTCTGTTATTCCCACTTGCTGGCTGCCCCAACGTTTGTTCCCCACCTTGCCTCCATTGACATTTATATGCTACATGGCCCCACTGGTCACATTTAAAACATTTAACCCTGATCATGGCCAGGTACCTAAACTAGTGGCTTCCCCTGTTACTAGTGGACTCTACTGGGGCAGTTTAGGCTGCCCAACAGGGGTTCCCTTATTTCCACGTGCAGCACGGGGGTATCCCTTTCTTGTGCAAGCGATGCCCTGCATGCTAGGTACAGCTCTCCCTTGTCCCCATCCCATCTGCAGAGTTGCATTCCCTGTCTGCCAGCCAGATTCTCATGTACTCAGGCAAAGTACTAAGGGCTTGTTCCCTCACCAAAAGGTCTGCCATCCCTTCAGAACTGGTGACCTGACACCCTCTCACCCACCCACCTATGAAAATAAGTGCTTAGTTTAGCAGTATAATTACTTACACTTTCATCTCCATTTAATCTATGCTCATGAAACATTTTTCTGTATGCTTCAGGTGTTAACTTAAAACATTGTAATAAACAGTGCTTAACTTGATCATAATCTAAACAATCAGTATCAGACAATTCACAAACAGCACTTACAGTTTTACCATGGAGTAAGGGAGTCAGGATCCATACCCAGAGCCCTCTGTCAACATTATACCGCTTACATACTCTTTCAATTATACGAATAAAACTATGAAAATTATCATCTTCCAGTACTGTGGAAGAAGTTTACTGACCTTTATTGCTTCTGGGGTATAGTTACTCCCTTCCCCATTACCTCGTTGACCCTGGTGAAGAGTCAGCATTTACTTTTCATGTTGCCTCTGCCTCTCATTTTCTTCGGCTTCCAGACATCTCATTTCTCTTGTTCTTCAGCCTACAAATGCCACATCCGCACTGCTGATTCTAATTCTATCTGTTTGGCCTCCAGTTCAAATTTCTTTAACTCCGAAAGGGTTTTTAAGTCCTATGAAGCAAAGTTAAACTGTCATGCTATTGGGAGCTACAAGTCCACATCAACAGACTGGTTATCCTCCTGGTTGCTGGTATGTGCTGTAGTTGTGATTAAGGCTGCACTCATTTCCCCTTTAGTCAGGTTGGCATGCCAAGTTCTTTGTCTTGGCATATCTCAGCCAACTGGTTTCTTGTCGCCTTGCCGTAATCCTCTGTTGACATCCTTGCCTGCTCTCCTTGACTAACTTGAGCTAACAAAAAGTAAATAAATACAACTATTGTGACATGAAATTCTGAATGTTCACTGTGTGCTTGAGAGTACAAACACCTTCTATAGTGGCCACTGTTTACAGACTACAGGAGTTCAATATCCACACCACTGCTCAACAATGTGTGAGCATATGATGATCCCTCCACTGCCAACCAAATAAAGTGATGCCCACCACTGATACCAATATGTGATGGCCATCAGTCTGTGTTGTCCCCACTCTGGCCCAGTAATCATGGAGCCTGAATCCTCACCACTAACACTGGAGAGGGATGTGCACTTGCAATACAAATGGATACACTCAGTATTTTTAGATGCAGACCTCTATACATCGAGTACAATTTCCCTTAAGAGCACACAGGGAGCACACTCAGATGTCTCTTTATCTGTCTCCCTCCAAGTCCTCAATATGACTCCCCACTGGTACAACTGTAGGTTAGGCCCTCAGCTGAGTGTCCAAGCCCAGTCCTCCAGCACTTTCTCTGTAAACCCAGTGCTTTGTGTCCCTGTCCCAAGTAATTGACACACACACTCTTTAAGATTTAATTTTCACACACACACACACACACACACACACACACACACACACACACACACACACACACCACCTGGGAAAGGCTGGCACAGCGTACTCACTCTACCAAGTTTGCCCAGACTATAAGATAGTTATCACTGTCACCAGTCAGTTAGTATAAGGTTCTTAAAAGGTTATCCAATTATACTGTGTAATATTAGTACTAATACAAATAGTAGTAGTTCACCAAGATGGCTAGGCCTTCTGGAGTGGCACACACAGTGTCATCAAATAAATGTTAGCACTCTGCAAGGTTAGATATTTTCAACAAGGACCAGCTACAATAAAAGTTTTAAATATATTTAATAATAAATAATACAAGTACATGAGAATACTGAATATATATTCACAGTAAACCACAGAGTTCAGATAACAGTAAATATCAATAAGAGCATTGATAGACAGACTCAGACAAATAAAGAAAAACAATATCTAAACTAAGCTTCACTATATTCCTGATTGAATCTAAGAGAATTACTGTTCTCTACTTTAGTTTCTTACTACCACAAGAAAAGATGCTGTGGGTGAGGGTCTTTCTAGTCAGGCTTACCAAACAGAATAATGAATACCCTGACATTTCTCTTTGTAATATTTAAAATATAACTTCCAAGAGAGCTGGCAGAATGACCTTATCTGGTCACCTGTCTCTAGGTTCTCACAGTATTTGGCCACAATGCACAGCCAAACGTTTATGGCAGTGCCCCAGGGCCTCTCCTCTTTTCACTGAGCTAATGGACAAAGGCTCTTCCTCTGCCCCAGCATCTCTGGTCATATTCAGCACTGCGGGGTGTCATTTAAGGGTTTAACAGCTCATTTACATTTACCTTATTTTTCATAAAGTTAACCTTTGCTGTGCCCGTATCCACTATTAAAACATATATATTTAATTCAGCTACAATAATACAGCTACATTTCTCTTTATTTCAGCAGGGTGCACTGTTGATATATTTCAACACAAGGAAAGCACATAAATACATATTCAGCACAAGCATCTGTACAAAATCAGTTTGATATACAAATGACATACAATTCTAATACATTTGTAACACAAGCAAATTGTATAAATCAGTTTGATATTCGAAGGACATATCGTTCTTTACAAAACTCCATCTGGCTATGCTGGCACTTGCCCATATCATCACTCCCTGCACCAGCAATCTCCAACCCAGACAGGCTAGATCAGCACACTTCTGTCATAAAGATGCAGAAAAACACTTTCTTAATGTAGAATAGTTGGTTTGTAACTCAAGTGTAACAAGACCACACAAACTACCTACAACAGCCCTACAACTAACAGATACAATGTAATACAGTGCAATTAGCTACTTATAGCAGAAGCAGAGAGTGCAGCTTTTTTTTAAACGACCTAAATGCAGTCACAGTATATAAGAGAAGAGTAGCCATGGTAGACCAGGTAAACACCTATTGCCACTACATGAATAATTCCAGTACTACAAATATAAAAAGCACACTAAAGGAGAGTCTGGAATGAAATGCTACTACAAGCAAACTTAAAAGATATGAAATGCTACCACAAACAAACCTAAAGATACAGATACAGCAGTGTACTTTAACAGCTTATAAAAGTGTGATTATTGAATAAAAGTCTTCACTTTGTATAAATGAGCCAAGAGCCAGTCGATTATACAGAATTTATAAAGGTACTAAAAACAAGATAAGCTGATTAATAAGCCCCTCAGCCAATAAAACGGTATGCAGAAATCTAAAGTGTTTCTGCAACCTAAACAGACCAGGCTACCTCCCAGTGCACTAAATGGAAAACCCACTGACCTCTTGATGTAAAAACAAGTGTTCGCTAGAGTGTAAACATACACTACTTTATTCAACAGCTAGCTAGATAATTAAATTCAGAGCAAAAAAATCACAAGAACAGACAATGAGAGGCAAAATTCACTTGTTCAATATAAGCACAAGGAAATGCAAATAAATAATTAAAGATATCAACAGCAGTGTAGAAAGGGAAGAGCTTTTTAAGCTCAGTTTACAGAAGGGGTTGGCAGCTTAAAATTATCAGTTTTAAAAAGCACATCAACAAAGGCAAGGGTAGTTGGGGAAAAAAACTAGCAGGGAATCAGCAGCAGTGCTTAAGTTTTGCAGACTTGAAATCTTTTCAGAAAAAGTCAAAACCCAGAAATTTGCCACGTATTTAAGTATCACTCAAACAATTTAACCAATGAAAAACATGTGAAATGTGCAGGCTGGCTAATTTAAGTGTCTACCTCTCACATAGAACAAGAGGACGAAGCCCAGTAAAAAGCTAGTAAAAGAAATGAGTACAACCAAATTAAATAAAAAAAACAACATGATTACAGCATTTGGGTGTTCACTGGAACTATTTCTCTTAAGTATCCATGATTTTCCTATATGCGTCTAATTAATTTTGTGTGACAGTTTTGTGCTGCCCTTCCCATCCTAAAATTTGAGATTTTGTCACATATGGCTGGTAACTGCACATAACATACATTGTTTTTACAGTTTGAAGACTTTTTTTCTTCTGAAAACATGATTGTTTGAATGTTCTTATTTTGTCAGCTTTGTAGGTGACTGTCACAAGTCTGTTAAAAGTGTCCTTGATTTGGGCCGTTGTCCCTCAATCATTTTAGCTTGTTTCTTATTGTCATTTGTTACTGTCAAACTTTTCAACTGAATAAAAGAGCAAAAAAGCTCCACTAAGAAATATTTAAAACAAATCCTTAAATACTAAAACAGTAACAATACATAACAATAATAATAATAATAATAATAATAATAATAATAATAATTTGTAAAGATGGATGATGAGTAACAGTCAATGAAATCAAGCCATCAATATTTAAAATCTTGGGCTTCACACTGTGTGTTAAATGTGACTGCTGTGATTAAACAGAGGATTTACCCCTTTCCATATTTATATTTCGGTTAATTATTACAGACCAATCAGAATGCATCCCATGAGATAAATGGAAAATGAAGCTATTACAGTTAGTAAAACTCCTCGAGCAATGGGATGAAAGCATTGTCAGAAACAACATGAACACTTCTGAGCTTGTCATCACTATAAAGGTAAAACCAACTCATAGAATTGCATTAAAGATATAAAAACATTTACTACAGGGCCTCGCAGTTGTACGGACATCTACTACTCCCAGTCTTCCTTTTCCAGACTTTAAAATGCTCCACATCCAATTTCTGAAAGCTTTAACAGTAACCCCGTCAGGTCACAAATTCTGCACTATCACGTTCAAGGATGTGCAGATCAATGTATAATTTATGTTTTCTTATATGACATTGGCATGTAAAGAAATGAAAAGAAGAAAAGAAGCCAGTACAAAATGAAATTATTCGAGAAATAAGTAAGACAATAATCTCTTTTAATACCATCACAGTATAAAACAAAAACAACCTCCAGATGTACTGAATACAAGTGTTATAAACTTATTTGCATGTAAACTTTGTGGTAATCTATACTGATGCTGATGGTGGGCACATCTGACTTTGAGTACCCCCAAGAATAACAAACTCAGTTTAGAATTTATTGGGAAGTCAAAGCTCTAACCAGTTTTGTAAAACAACTTTCTCAAGAGGTATATTATGTCACATCCATTCTTTCTAAAACCACCTCTTATGACTTTGATATAAGTCTAGTACAAGTAATATATCTGATGCATTCTGTTTAGCATGACACCACCCAAATATGTGTTCATACATAAATTATTATTAAAGGCACACTTTTGCCTGTAGATGCCACCCAAAATATAAAATGAACGTATATTAACTGGCATGCTACTAAGGTGCTTAAGCTATGAAGGTAAACGGTTATAGGACTAATTTTCAAGTAGAAGGAGAGAAATTGACAGCTGATAATCAAAAGCAGAAACTTAGACTTTAATTTTGCCATGCACTGTGATCAGGCCAGGTCCCTGTAATCATATGTGGCAGTTATTCATCTACACTCTAAGTTCACTCTTGAAGAAATCCTCCTCTGGACTTCTACCAATATTAAGCTAGAGACCTTCATACTTGGAGATGTAAATATCGACTGGAATAAAATCAACAACCCAAATCCCACCATATCCATCAATTTATATAACTGGAATAAAATCAACAACTTAAATCCCACCATATCCATCAATTTGTATAACTATACCCAACTAACTAACTCCATCATCAGACCCAACTAAACAACACCCCCCTGGTACCACTCTAGACTGGATCCTAGTATCCCACCCTAATAAAGTCATAAACTTTGTCATTATTCCTGACCCTATAGGGGACCACTTGCCATCTTTCATCCACAGAGCTACCCACTCCACTCCTCACCTACACCAATATACCCACACTCTTAATGTCTCAAACTTTAGCCCCTCAACTTTTTCTGATGCCCTACTACAAACAAACTGGAACCCCCCTAAAAACTCTACCACTTGACAATGCTGTAGAATTCTTCAACTCAACCTTCTTAAGCATCCTCAACTCCCTAGCTCCACCAAGAACAGGGTAAAAACCAAGACCACCCCTTGGCTAACTAAAGACACCAAAAAACTTATGCTACAAAGAGATACATCCTGGAAAACATACCATCAAAATAAGCAGCCAGAAGCTCTTCTTAAATATAAAAACTCTGCATCCTCATTAAAAGACAAATCATCAGAGATAAAAAGTCTTACTGCTCAAAAGACAAACCCACCGCTGTAAATAGCACAAGTAACAAAAATCTGAGGGTAATACTACTCAATGCCAGAAGTCTTAACCTCAAAATGCATACACTCCAGGCACTCCTCAGTATGGAGAAAATTGATATATGTACAGTAACAGAAACCTGGTTTAACGCTCCAGAGAGCACCCCGGCACTACCAGGCTACAACTCATACCATACATTTTGGCCACAGAACCTGGACCGAAATACAAAAGGCGGGGGAGTATCCATATTCATCAAGGTTACCCACACCTCCAGGTTAATGGCACAGCACGATGCTTCAGAGATTATCCACGTGCAACTAACAACGGGCAAAACTGCAATTCAAATTGTAGCTTGCTACAGATCACCCACCATGTCCCAGGATCCCCATTCTGCATTTCTGGAAACACTGGGTAACATAAAGGTCCTACCAAACACCCTAATATTGGGTGATTTCAACTACCCAAACATTAACTGGGAGAACTACTCAAGTACAAACTCCCTTGCCCAACATTTCCTAGAATTTATAAACTCAATCACCCTGGAACAACTGGTCAACACTCCCACCAGAGGTGACAACATATTGGACCTGGTCATCACCAACATGGTCGACCGGTGTGCCACACCGGAGGTCAACCCCTCGCTGGTTAGATCTGACCATAAACAAATCACTTTGGATATCCACATTCCGCCCCACCCCTGGACAAGGAAACCACCATGAAAAATTTTTCAAAAGCAAACTTCACCTTACTTAAGATGGAGGTGGAAAGTTTCAAATCCCCCATGCTAAAGGATAACGCTATCCAAGCTGCAAAATCCTTTACTAATGCATTCTATGGGCACCTACAAGAATGCATGGATCATGCTATCCCAAGCAAAACCAAGACTCACTCCTGTAAGAAAAGGAAACCAGTCTGGTGAACCCCTGCCATAAACAAGCTATACAATAGAAGGAGGAAACTAGTACAGAAAAGAGTAAAATCCCAAGAAGGGAAGACATCCCTGATCAGTATCAGCAAGAAACTACGATCCCTCATTAAATCGTCCAATTCAAGCTTTGAAAGAAAACTTGCCAAGGATTCCAAAGATAACCACAAGGCATTCTTTAGCTATGTCAAGAATCTAAGTGGCAATGCTCAGATCTGGTCAGAGTTAGTGCAGAATGGCACAAAATACACTGAACCAACTGATATTGCCAACATCCTGGCAGACAGGTTCAGTGCAAACTTCACCCCCCTCTTACCCCCAAAAGGGCCCATAACCATACCAGAAGAATGTAGACCCCCTGAAATCACATCCACTCAGGTTAAAACAGCCCTCTCCAAAGCCAAAAATACAGCATCAATGGGACCGGACAGTGTCCCAGGCTGTGTCCTACATGAGGTCAAAGACGAACTAACCCCTCACCTAAACACTCTGTTCAAACTCAGCCTCTCCACAGGCTACATACCCATAGAGTGGTGCACAGCAATGGTTATTCCGCTCCACAAAGGTGGAGCCACAACAGACCCCAGAAAGTATCACCCTATAAGCCTGACTAGCTTGGTCTGCAAGGCTATGGAGTGCATCATCATGGAACTCATTAACAGAGACATTGGGAACCTCCAAACACTGGACCTTACCCAGTCTGGCTTTGTTAAGGGCAGATCATGCCTCCTAAACCTGGTGGACTTCTTTGAGACAGTTACCAAGGCTATAGATGAGAGAAAGGTGGTACACACAGCCTACCTAGACCTCGCAAAGGCCTTCAACACCATTCCCCATTTTGGTATTATAGACAAGCTCACCAGCCTGAACATAAACACCTATGTCACAAGATGGGTTGCCAATTGGCTCACGGACAGAACCCACATGGTGAGAGTTGTGAGAGCTAGGTCTGACTCTAAACTGGTTACAAGTGGCATTCCCCAGGGCTCAGTCCAAGGACCCCTACTGTTCGACATATACTTCTCAAAAGTGCAGACAAGCACAGGAGGACTATGGCTGTCCAAGTTTGCGGACAACTACAAAATAGGGGCTATAATTGACTCACCGGCTGACACAGACATCCTCCAAAAGGGTCTCACTGAAATGGATACCTGGTGTCAAAATCATGGCTTCAAGCTAAATGCCAAAAAGTGCATAGTTATTCCCTTTGGAAATAACAAAGTACCCACAAACTACCACATAGGTTCTCAAGCTACCTCTCTGACAGGTCTCAAGCTGCTAAATGGGAGAAAAGCACATCAACCTTCCTTCCTACCGCCACTGGGATACCCCAGGGATCCATACTTGGTCCAATGTTGTTCAACATCTTTATTAATGACTTCCACAAAGCCATACCCAATACCAAAATTGTATAATATGCAGATGATTCAACTTTAGTCTGCTGTGCCTGCAACTTCTCTGAGCTTCAAAAAGTGAACCAAACTGCTTTCTCCTCCACCGAAAAATGGATGCTTCAAAACCACCTCTCACTAAATGCCAGCAAATCCAAAATACTATTATTCTCTCCTTCTTAAGCCTTCCCTCTTGATAAAAATCCATTCCAAATTTATAGCCAAAACAACGATGCGATAGAGGTTGTTCCCTTTGCTAAACTACTTGGGGTAACTATTGATGAACACCTAAAATTCGACACTCACATCCAGCAAAACATTAAGAAAACTCATGTAAAACTTGGTATGCTATACAGAAACATCCACTTTCTTTCTCCTCCCACCAGATAAACTCTTGCACTACCTATCTACTCCCCTCACTTTTGTATGACGCTCCTCTTCTAACAGACTTATCTGCCTCTCTCTCTCCTCTAAACTGCAAGTCTGTTATAATAAGATTTCTAAATTTGCCACCAAAGCCATATTCTCCTCCCATCATTGTACTGCCCTTCATTTGTTAAATGGGCTTGAACTCTCCAACCATCTAGACTATCTCCAAATTACTACAGCCCACAGATTAGTTTTTCAACCTACTAAGTGCCCGGCACTAACCAATATCCTCCAACCTTACACCCCGCTGAGAACTCTGAGGTCGACTCACCAAAACCTAATCGCTGTCCGCAAACCCAGTCGTCCTGCTGGTCAGCTTCTTCTATCCTTTTCATTAGCTAAAAACTGGAATTCTCTTCCAGCCTCTCTAAGGACTTGTGAAAGCTTTGAGACCTTTAAAACCCTGCTACACTCCTAACTTTCCTCTAACAGGAAATGCAGCTGTTCTCTCCCCACATAACCTAGTACTCTTTCCTCCCCTTAAACTGTTGTCTAACTCTGAGCACAAGCTAACTTTACTTAAATGTAAATATTGTAAGTATCATAACTGTACAGCTTACTAATAACCTCTACCACCTTCTCTCTGTATCTCTTCTTAACCCCCCCCCCACAATTAAGTTTCCAGTGCCTTCCTAAATTTTAGATACCATATAATTAAGGAATTTATTCCTGTTCTTTAGCTTAAAATAGAATTGTAACCGTGATTTCTCTACTATGATTTATCTGTAACCACACTATGTAATGCCATCCTAAATATTTTGATACTATGTAACCAAAGAATTTATCTTTGTTCTCTAGCACAAAACGTTATTTTAATTGTATTTTCTTTACTATGATTGCATCTTTGAATACCAGAGCTTTTCTCCCCGGGCGTCCACTGAAAATGGGCTCCCTGAGCCCAGTGGACCTCCCTGGTCATCAAATTGGAAATAAATAAAATAAATAAATAAATACATGTCAGGGAATGGAAACAATTTGTGCAACGAGCAGTTCTTTTCCTCTCCTGAAATTCAGATTGAGTTCAGTATTGCTGAAAGAATAGTTATGTTTCTGCTTTCAGTTTCTTGTAAGTCACTGTCATTTTTTTCTAAACTTAATCCAAGCTCCAGAGATAAACATCATAAAGAAACGTAACGAGTTTCTTGAGTTTTGTTGCTTGTATTTCTGTTTTTCTTTACTACGTAACCATTTCTACCTGCATCAACAGCATTGTAGCTGTGCTCATTGTCAAACTGTGACCTTAGTTGTCCCAAGTTTAAAACAAAATAAAATATCTGATGGAAAATACTCCTCAGGAAGCAATGATGTACTTACACAAGTATCAGTGATGCACATATGACACATAAGATTATTTTTCTTAAAATTCTTAGGTTATTTATCTTTTCACAGAAGGTTTCTGTGCAGAGATGCTCATACAGTGTTAACACAGTTGGTGAAGGATGAAACAAAATGTACACAATCATGCCCATATTAGCTAGAATAATCCATAGTATGACATATAAACATGTCACTGAATTAACATTATAGCTTTTACTTTTTATTTTTTATTTAATTAACTATTAACCAAGTAGGTAAATTGGTCCAGCTTGGACCCATTTCAGCCTAAGCGAAAAGGGGCTACAGTAAGTGCAACATATATATGGCAATAACCAATCCATTTTTGCTGTAACTTTGAACATCATATTAAGCCTGCAGGTCCACTAAAATACTGTTTTCTTATCATTGTAGAAATGATATCGCCCTGATCAAGCTAGCTCAGTCTGTTGTTTTAAATGACAAGGCACATCTAGGCTGTCTTCCACCAGCTGGAGAAATCTTGGCACACAACTACCCATGTTACGTCACCGGATGGGGCAGACTTTACAGTAAGAACTCTTTTTTTAATTCAGTTTTATCAATTTAATACAGTTTATCTGTAATTAGCAGATATATGTCTTAAATATGTTTTAGGTAAACACCACTTTGAGGACATATATCAATGTTTGATGGGATTTTAAAATGTTTAAATTCTGTTTTCTAAATGTATCACCCATATATGATATAAATGTATAAGTATTATGGTGACAATGGATTTGCAATTACTCCAACACCAGGAATAGATTTCATTTTATTTCTTTATTTTAATTAGTTGTTTAGTGTTCAAGTGAACCGACCTATTAAATCCATCATGACCCAGGTCACAAGAAAAAGGAATATATATATATATATATATATATATATATATATATATATATATATATATATATATATATATACACACACACACACACACACACACACACACACACACACAGGCAATCACATTGCTGGCAAAAACCTACCAAAGGCATATTAACTCAAATGTGCAGTAAAACAAAGAAAAAAAAATGTGATCCCACCTACACCTGCACTGCTTCTACTTATATATCTCATACTCTAAGACTGCATAACTGGTCAAAAGGGACATTTTCTTACCCCTTGATGGGTGACACATGTTCTTATACTAATTGCATCTGTCAATGTTAAACAAAGTTTGAATCTGTGAAAAAACTAACCATTTCAAAGGTCAACACAAAAGACATTCAGCAACAAAAATGATGTATGCACACACACACACACACACACACACACACACACACACACACACACACACACACACACACACACACACACACGCACACACACACACACACACATCAATGAAGATATAGGTCATCTGTTTGGCGAAAGTACATGTCATCGACAAACAGAAGGACGAACCCACTTCCGTGAAAGTGCACTACCTTGAAAGTGCACTTTCGTGAAAGCTGAATCGCGTTACTGTGGGAATAAGGGAATATATCCTTTTCCCAACTGTAGTGCAATCTCGGAGTTAGTATATTTAAGTAGGGGGGAGTGGGCCCCCCTGCATAAATGTGATTTAGTGTTTTGTGGGGTTTATTTATTTATTTTTTTGTGTTTGGTTTTGTTTTTTGTTATTTTGTGTTTCGCGAAAGTGCATTTTCGACAAAGTGCACTTTCACAAAAGTGAATTTGAGGGTTTATGTTTCGGTCAAATGTAATTTCGTTGGATCAACATAGATCCGAAGATATAGATGTGTGTGTGTGTGTGTGTGCATGTGTATATACATGGGTCTACTTTGACCCATCGAAATTACACTTTAGCAAAACTTAGTTTCATGTGTCCGCTTTCAGGAAAGTGTATTTATCCGAAAAAGCACTTTTGCGAAACTACACTGAATAAAAAAAGCCACACTAAATTCACTAATACACAGGAGCAAGCACCCCTGCACCCTCCATGTGGAGGGCAGCGCCCCCTACACCCTCACTACTAATATATACTAACTCCAAGACTGCACTACATTGAGGAAAAGGGAATATTCCCTTATCCTCACTGAAGTGTGATCTACAACATCAACCTCCCCTCCCATACCACTAAAAAAACACTGTACCTGCACCACTGCACCAGGAATTCTGCTTGGTGTAATATAGTTTTGCTAAAGTGTATTTTCCGATAAATGCACTTTTGCAAAACTGGACACACAAAACTAAATTTCGCTAAAGTGTAATTTTGATGGGTCAAAGTAGACCCATATACATATATATATATATATATATATATATATATATGTATATATATATATATATATGTGGATCTACTTCACAAGCTCGAAGTTTCAAAATTTTGAACTCCAAATGGTTGAGACCATAACATCGAAGTTTAGAAAGTTTGAAATTGTAATAAAAAGAAAATAAAAACAAAAATAAAATTGTATTACATGTTTGCCTCCCTGCACCCCCACATCCCCTTCTTACTAAACATACCAACTCCAAGATTGCACTGCAGTGAGGAAAACAGTAAACTTCTCATTCCGCACTCTAGAAATGTTCAGGTTTCAAAACTTTGATCTTACGATGTCTACCATTTGTAGGTTAAAGGTTTGAAACTTTGAGTTTGTGAATTGAATCCATATATAGACAAAGGTATAGATATAGGATATAGATATAGATATAGATATAGGGGGACACTTCATAATGCCGAAATACTGAAA